>NC_083415.1:5986192-6124878 GCF_020745735.1 Hemiscyllium ocellatum | reverse complement strand
TTTCGCACTGAGACAGTCGGATGTTTGGCACTGAGACAGCCGGATGTTTGGCACTGAGAGAGTCGAATGTTTAGCACTGAGACAGTCGGATATTTCGCACTGAGACAGTCGGATCTTTTGCACTGAGACAGTCGGATGTTTAGCACTGAGACAGTCGGATATTTTGCACTGAGACAGTCGGATGTTTAGCACTGAGACAGTCGGATATTTCGCACTGAGACAGTCGGATGTTTAGCACTGAGACAGGCAGATGTTTGGCACTGAGACAGTCGGATATTTCGCACAGAGACAGTCGGATGTTTAGCGCTGAGACAGTTGGATTTTGAGCACTGAGACAGACGGATGTTTGGCACTGAGAAGTCGGATGTTTGGCACTGAGACAGTCGGATGTTTGGCACTGAGACAGTTAGCACTGAGACAGTCGGATGTTTAGCACTGAGACAGTCGGATGTTTGGCACTAAGAGAGTCGGATGTTTAGCACTGAGACAGGCAGATGTTTAGCATTGAGACAGTCGGATGTTTAGCACTGAGACAGTCAGATGTTTGGCACTGAGACAGTCGGATATTTCGCACTGTGACAGTCGGATGTTTAGCACTGAGACAGTCGGATATTTCGCACTGAGAGATGTTTGGCACTGAGTCAGTCGGATATTTCGCACTGAGACAGTCGGATATTTAGCACTGAGACAGTAGGATATTTAGCACTGAGACAGGCGGATGTTTAGCACTGAGGCAGTCAGATGTTTTGCACTGAGACAGTCGGATATTTCGCACTGAGAGAGTCGGATGTTTTGCACTGAGACAGTCGGATATTTCGCACTGAGACAGAGGTTTCGCACTGAGTCAGTGGGATATTTCGCACTGAGACAGTCGGATGTTTAGCACTGAGACAAGCAGATGTTTGGCACTGAGACAGTCGGATATTTCGCACTGAGACAGTCGGATGTTTAGCACTAAGACAGTCGGATGTTGAGCACTGAGACAGTCGGATGTTTGGCACTGAGAAAGTCGGAGGTTTGGCACTGAGACAGTCGGATGTTTGGCATTGAGACAGTTAGCACTGAGACAGTCAGATGTTTAGCACAGAGACAGTCGGATGTTTAGCATTGAGACAGTCGGATGTTTAGCACTGAGACAGTCAGATGTTTGGCACTGAGACAGTCGGATATTTAGCACTGAGACAGATGTTTGGCACTGAGTCAGTCGGATATTTCGCACTGAGACAGTCGGATGTTTAGCACTGAGACAGTCGTATATTGCGCACTGAGACAGATGTTTGGCACTGAGTCAGTCGAATATTTCGCACTGAGACAGTCGGATGTTTAGCACTGAGACAGTCGGATATTCGCACTGAGACAGATGTTTGGCACTGAGACAGTCGGATATTTCGCACTGAGACAGTCGGATGTTTGGCACTGAGACAGTCGGATATTTAGCACTGAGACAGATGTTTGGCCCTGAGACAGTCGGATATTTCGCACTGAGATAGTCGGATGTTTAGCACTGAGACAGTCGCATGTTTAGCACTGAGACAGTCGGATGTTTGGCACTGAGACAGTCGGATGTTTAGCACTGAGACAGTCAGATGTTTAGCATTGAGGCAGTCGGATGTTTAGCACTGAGACAGTCAGATGTTTGGCACTGAGACAGTCGGATATTTCGCACTGAGACACTCGGATGTTTAGCACTGAGACAG
The DNA here is from genome assembly GCF_020745735.1 of Hemiscyllium ocellatum. NCBI lineage: Eukaryota > Metazoa > Chordata > Chondrichthyes > Orectolobiformes > Hemiscylliidae > Hemiscyllium > Hemiscyllium ocellatum. The sequence goes on along the minus strand of NC_083415.1, from coordinate 6,123,181 downwards.
TCGGATATTTCGCACTGAGACAGTCGGATGTTTAGCACTGAGACAGTCGGATGTTTGCACTGAGACAGTCGGACATTTAGCACTGAGACAGTCGGATATTTCGCACTGAGACAGTCGGATGTTTTGCACTGAGAGAGTCGGATATTTTGCACTGAGACAGTCGGATGTTTAGCACTGAGACAGTCGGATGTTTAGCACTGAGACAGTAGGATGTTTAGCACTGAGACAGTCAGATGTTTAGCACTGAGACAGTCGGATGTTTAGCACTGAGACAGTCGGATGTTTGGCACTGAGACAGTCGGATATTTCGCACTGTGACAGTCGGATGTTTAGCACTGAGACAGTCGGATATTGCGCACTGAGACATGTTTGGCACTGAGACAGTCAGATATTTCGCACTGAGACAGTCGGATGTTTAGCACTGAGAGAGTAGGATATTTTGCACTGAGACAGTCGGATGTTTAGCACTGAGACAGTCAGATGTTTGGCACTGAGACAGTCGGATATTTCGCACTGAGACAGTCGGATGTTTAGCACTGAGACAGTCGGATATTTTGCACTGAGACAGTCGGAGGTTTAGCACTGAGACAGTGGGATATTTCGCACTGAGACAGTCGGATGTTTAGCACTGAGACAGCAGATGTTTGGCACTGAGACAGTCGGATATTTCGCACTGAGACAGTCGGATGTTTAGCGCTGAGACAGTTGGATGTTGAGCACTGAGACATTCGGATGTTTGGCACTGAGAAAGTCGGAGGTTTGGCACTGAGACAGTCGGATGTTTGGCATTGAGACAGTTAGCACTGAGACAGTCAGATGTTTAGCACAGAGACAGTCGGATGTTTAGCATTGAGACAGTCGGATGTTTAGCACTGAGACAGTCAGATGTTTGGCACTGAGACAGTCGGATATTTAGCACTGAGACAGATGTTTGGCACTGAGTCAGTCGGATATTTCGCACTGAGACAGTCGGATGTTTAGCACTGAGTCAGTCGAATATTTCGCACTGAGACAGTCGGATGTTTAGCACTGAGACAGTCGGATATTTCGCACTGAGACAGATGTTTGGCACTGAGACAGTCAGATATTTCGCACTGAGACAGTCGGATGTTTGGCACTGAGACAGTCGGATATTTAGCACTGAGACAGATGTTTGGCACTGAGTCAGTCGGATATTTCGCACTGAGACAGTCGGATGTTTAGCACTGAGACAGTCGTATATTGCGCACTGAGACAGATGTTTGGCACTGAGTCAGTCGAATATTTCGCACTGAGACAGTCGGATGTTTAGCACTGAGACAGTCGGATGTTTAGCACTGAGACAGATGTTTGGCACTGAGTCAGTCGGATATTTCGCACTGAGACAGTCAGATGTTTGGCACTGAGACAGTCGGATATTTAGCACTGAGACAGATGTTTGGCCCTGAGACAGTCGGATATTTCGCACTGAGATAGTCGGATGTTTAGCACTGAGACAGTCGCATGTTTAGCACTGAGACAGTCGGATGTTTGGCACTGAGAGAGTCGGATGTTTAGCACTGAGACAGGCAGATGTTTAGCATTGAGGCAGTCGGATGTTTAGCACTGAGACAGTCGGATGTTTAGCACTGAGACAGTCGGATATTTCGCACTGAGACACTCGGATGTTTAGCACTGAGACAGTCGGATATTTCGCACTGAGACAGTCGGATGTTTAGCACTGAGAGAGTAGGATATTTTGCACTGAGACAGTCGGATGTTTGCACTGAGACAGTCGGATATTTCGCACTGAGACAGTCGGATGTTTAGCACTGAGACAGTCGGATATTTGCACTGAGACAGTCGGATGTTTGGCACTGAGACAGTCGGATGTTTAGCACTGAGAGAGTAGGATGTTTAGCACTGAGACAGCAGATGTTTAGCACTGAGACAGTCGGATGTTTAGCACTGAGACAGTCAGATGTTTGGCACTGAGACAGTCGGATATTTCGCACTGTGACAGTCGGATGTTTAGCACTGAGACAGTCGGATATTGCGCACAGAGACATGTTTGGCACTGAGACAGTCAGATATTTCGCACTGAGACAGTCGGATGTTTAGCACTGAGAGAGTAGGATATTTTGCACTGAGACAGTCGGATGTTTAGCACTGAGACAGTCGGATGTTTGGCACTGAGACAGTCGGATATTTCGCACTGAGACAGTCGGATGTTTAGCACTGAGACAGTCGGATATTTTGCACTGAGACAGTCGGAGGTTTAGCACTGAGACAGTGGGATATTTCGCACTGAGACAGTCGGATGTTTAGCACTGAGACAAGCAGATGTTTGGCACTGAGACAGTCGGATATTTCGCACTGAGACAGTCGGATGTTTAGCACTGAGACAGTTGGATGTTGAGCACTGAGACAGTCGGATGTTTGGCACTGAGAAAGTCGGAGGTTTGGCACTGAGACAGTCGGATGTTTGGCATTGAGACAGTTAGCACTGAGACAGTCAGATGTTTAGCACAGAGACAGTCGGATGTTTAGCATTGAGACAGTCGGATGTTTAGCACTGAGACAGTCAGATGGTTGGCACTGAGACAGTCGGATATTTAGCACTGAGACAGATGTTTGGCACTGAGTCAGTCGGATATTTCGCACTGAGACAGTCGGATGTTTAGCACTGAGTCAGTCGAATATTTCGCACTGAGACAGTCGGATGTTTAGCACTGAGACAGTCGGATATTTCGCACTGAGACAGATGTTTGGCACTGAGTCAGTCGGATATTTCGCACTGAGACAGTCAGATGTTTGGCACTGAGACAGTCGGATATTTAGCACTGAGACAGATGTTTGGCCCTGAGACAGTCGGATATTTCGCACTGAGATAGTCGGATGTTTAGCACTGAGACAGTCGCATGTTTAGCACTGAGACAGTCGGATGTTTGGCACTGAGAGAGTCGGATGTTTAGCACTGAGACAGGCGGATGTTTAGCATTGAGGCAGTCGGATGTTTAGCACTGAGACAGTCAGATGTTTGGCACTGAGACAGTTGGATATTTCGCACTGAGACAGTCGGATGTTTAGCACTGAGAGAGTAGGAAATTTTGCACTGAGACAGTCGGACATTTAGCACTGAGACAGTCGGATATTTTGCACTGAGACAATCGGATGTTTAGCACTGAGACAGTCGGATATTTTGCACTGAGACAGTCGGATGTTTAGCACTGAGACAGTCGGATATTTCGCACTGAGACAGTCGGATGTTTAGCACTGAGACAGTCGGATGTTTGGCACTGAGACAGCCGGATATTTAGCACTGAGACAGATGTTTGGCCCTGAGACAGTCGGATATTTCGCACTGAGATAGTCGGATGTTTAGCACTGAGACAGTCGCATGTTTAGCACTGAGACAGTCGGATGTTTGGCACTGAGAGAGTCGGATGTTTAGCACTGAGACAGGCAGATGTTTAGCATTGAGGCAGTCGGATGTTTAGCACTGAGACAGTCAGATGTTTGGCACTGAGACAGTCGGATATTTCGCACTGAGACACTCGGATGTTTAGCACTGAGACAGTCGGATATTTCGCACTGAGACAGTCGGATGTTTAGCACTGAGACAGTCGGATGTTTGCACTGAGACAGTCGGACATTTAGCACTGAGACAGTCGGATATTTCGCACTGAGACAGTCGGATGTTTAGCACTGAGAGAGTAGGATATTTTGCACTGAGACAGTCGGATGTTTAGCACTGAGACAGTCGGATGTTTAGCACTGAGACAGTAGGATGTTTTGCACTGAGACAGTCGGATGTTTAGCACTGAGACAGTCGGATATTTAGCACTGAGACAGTCAGATGTTTGGCACTGAGACAGTGGGATATTTCGCACTGAGACAGTCGGATGTTTAGCACTGAGAGAGTAGGATATTTTGCACTGAGACAGTCGGACATTTAGCACTGAGACAGTCGGATGTTTCGCACTGAGACAGTCGGATGTTTAGCACTGAGAGAGTAGGATATTTTGCACTGAGACAGTCGGATGTTTAGCACTGAGACAGTCGGATGTTTAGCACTGAGACAGTAGGATGTTTTGCACTGAGACAGGCAGATGTTTGGCACTGAGACAGTCGGATATTTTGCACTGAGACAATCGGATGTTTAGCACTGAGACAGTCGGATATTTTGCACTGAGACAGTCGGATGTTTAGCACTGAGACAGTCGGATGTTTCGCACTGAGACAGTCGGATGTTTAGCACTGAGACAGTCGGATGTTTGGCACTGAGACAGCCGGATATTTAGCACTGAGACAGATGTTTGGCCCTGAGACAGTCGGATGTTTCGCACTGAGACAGTCGGATATTTTAGCACTGAGACAGTCGCATGTTTAGCACTGAGACAGTCGGATGTTTGGCACTGAGAGAGTCGGATGTTTAGCACTGAGACAGGCGGATGTTTAGCATTGAGGCAGTCGGATGTTTAGCACTGAGACAGTCAGATGTTTGGCACTGAGACAGTCGGATATTTCGCACTGAGACACTCGGATGTTTAGCACTGAGACAGTCGGATATTTCGCACTGAGACAGTCGGATGTTTAGCACTGAGAGAGTAGGATATTTTGCACTGAGACAGTCGGACATTTAGCACTGAGACAGTCGGATGTTTGCACTGAGACAGTCGGATGTTTAGCACTGAGAGAGTAGGATATTTTGCACTGAGACAGTCGGATGTTTAGCACTGAGACAGTCGGATGTTTAGCACTGAGACAGTAGGATGTTTTGCACTGAGACAGTCGGATGTTTAGCACTGAGACAGTCGGATATTTAGCACTGAGACAGGCAGATGTTTGGCACTGAGACAGTGGGATATTTCGCACTGAGACAGTCGGATGTTTAGCACTGAGACAGTCGGATGTTTGCACTGAGACAGTCGGACATTTAGCACTGAGACAGTCGGATATTTCGCACTGAGACAGTCGGATGTTTAGCACTGAGACAGTAGGATGTTTTGCACTGAGACAGTCGGATGTTTAGCACTGAGACAGTCGGATGTTTAGCACTGAGAGAGTAGGATATTTAGCACTGAGACAGGCAGATGTTTGGCACTGAGACAGTCGGATATTTTGCACTGAGACAATCGGATGTTTAGCACTGAGACAGTCGGATATTTTGCACTGAGACAGTCGGATGTTTAGCACTGAGACAGTCGGATATTTCGCACTGAGACAGTCGGATGTTTAGCACTGAGACAGTCAGATGTTTGGCACTGAGACAGCCGGATATTTAGCACTGAGACAGATGTTTGGCCCTGAGACAGTCGGATATTTCGCACTGAGACAGTCGGATGTTTAGCACTGAGACAGTCGCATGTTTAGCACTGAGACAGTCGGATGTTTGGCACTGAGAGAGTCGGATGTTTAGCACTGAGACAGGCGGATGTTTAGCATTGAGGCAGTCGGATGTTTAGCACTGAGACAGTCAGATGTTTGGCACTGAGACAGTCGGATATTTCGCACTGAGACACTCGGATGTTTAGCACTGAGACAGTCGGATATTTCGCACTGAGACAGTCGGATGTTTAGCACTGTGAGAGTAGGATATTTTGCACTGAGACAGTCGGACATTTAGCACTGAGACAGTCGGATGTTTGCACTGAGACAGTCGGATGCTTAGCACTGAGACAGTCGGATATTTGCACTGAGACAGTCGGATGTTTGGCACTGAGACAGTCGGATGTTTGGCTCTGAGACAGTCGGATGTTTAGCACTGAGACAGTCGGATGTTTAGCACTGAGACAGTCGGATGTTTGGCACTGAGACAGTCGGATGTTTGGCACTGAGACAGTCGGATGTTTAGCACTGAGACAGTCGGATGTTTGCACTGAGACAGTCGGATATTTCGCACTGAGACAGTCGGATGTTTAGCTCTGAGACAGTCGGATATTTGCACTGAGACAGTCGGATGTTTAGCTCTGAGACAGTCGGATATTTTGCATTGAGACAGTCAGATGTTTGGCACTGAGACAGTCGGATATTTCGCACTGAGACAGTCGGATGTTTAGCACTGAGACAGTCTGATGTTTAGCACTGAGACAGTCGGATGTTTGCACTGAGACAGTCGGATGTTTGGCATTGAGACAGCTAGCACTGAGACAGTCGGATGTTTAGCACTGAGACAGTCGGATGTTTGGCACTGAGAGAGTCGGATATTTAGCACTGAGACAGGCAGATGTTTAGCATTGAGACAGTCGGATATTTAGCTCTGAGACAGATGTTTGGCACTGAGTCAGTCGGATATTTCGCACTGAGACAGTCGGATGTTTAGCACTGAGAGAGTAGGATATTTTGCACTGAGACAGTCGGATGTTTAGCACTGAGACAGTCAGATGTTTGGCACTGACGCAGTCGGATATTTAGCACTGAGACAGTCGGATGTTTCGCACTGAGACAGTCAGATGTTTAGCACTGAGACAGTCGGATATTTTGCACTGAGACAGTCGGATGTTTGGCACTGAGACAGTCGGATATTTCGCACTGAGACAGTCGGATGTTTAGCACTGAGACAGGCGGATGTTTGGCACTGAGGCAGTCGGATATTTCGCACTGAGACAGTCGGATGTTTAGCACTGAGACAGTCGGATGTTTAGCACTGAGACAGTCGGATGTTTTGCACTGAGACAGTCGGATGTTTGCACTGAGACAGTCGGATATTTCGCACTGAGACAGTCGGATGTTTAGCACTGAGACAGTCGGATATTTCGCACTGAGACAGTCGGATGTTTAGCACTGAGACAGTCGGATATTTTGCACTGAGACAGTCGGACATTTAGCACTGAGACAGTCGGATATTTGCACTGAGACAGTCGGATGTTTAGCACTGAGACAGTAGGATGTTTTGCACTGAGACAGTCGGATGTTTAGCACTGAGACAGTCGGATGTTTAGCACTGAGAGAGTAGGATGTTTAGCACTGAGACAGGCAGATGTTTAGCACTGAGACAGTCGGATGTTTAGCACTGAGACAGTCAGATGTTTGGCACTGAGACAGTCGGATATTTCGCACTGTGACAGTCGGATGTTTAGCACTGAGACAGTCGGATATTTCGCACTGAGAGATGTTTGGCACTGAGTCAGTCGGATATTTCGCACTGAGACAGTCGGATGTTTAGCACTGAGAGAGTAGGATATTTTGCACTGAGACAGTCGGATGTTTAGCACTGAGACAGTCGGATGTTTGGCACTGAGACAGTCGGATATTTCGCACTGAGACAGTCGGATGTTTAGCACTGAGACAGTCGGATATTTCGCACTGAGACAGTCGGATGTTTAGCACTGAGACAAGCAGATGTTTGGCACTGAGACAGTCGGATGTTTCGCACTGAGCCAGTCGGATGTTTAGCGCTGAGACAGTCGGATGTTGAGCACTGAGACAGTGGGATGTTTAGCACTGAGACAGTCGGATGTTTCGCACTGAGACAGTCAGATGTTTGGCACTGAGACAGTCGGATATTTGGCACTGAGACAGTCGGATGTTTAGCACTGAGATAGTCGGATATTTTGCACTGAGACAGTCGGATGTTTAGACTGAGACAGTCGGATATTTCGCACTGAGACAGTCGGATGTTTGGCACTAAGACAGCCGGATGTTTGGCACTGAGAGAGTCGAATGTTTAGCACTGAGACAGTCGGATATTTCGCCCTGAGACAGTGGGATATTTTGCACTGAGACAGTCGGATGTTTAGCACTGAGACAGTCGGATATTTCGCACTGAGACAGTCGGATGTTTAGCACTGAGACAGTCAGATGTTTGGCACTGAGACAGTCGGATGTTTCGCACTGAGACAGTCGGATGTTTAGCGCTGAGACAGTCGGATTTTGAGCACTGAGACAGACGGATCTTTGGCACTGAGAAAGTCGGATGTTTGGCACTGAGACAGTCGGATGTTTGGCATTGAGACAGTTAGCACTGAGACAGTCGGATGTTTAGCACTGAGACAGTCGGATGTTTGGCACTAAGAGAGTCGGATGTTTAGCACTGAGTTAGGCAGATGTTTAGCATTGAGACAGTCGGATGTTTAGCACTGAGACAGTCAGATGTTTGGCACTCAGACAGTCGGATATTTCGCACTGTGACAGTCGGATGTTTCGCACTGAGACAGTCGGATATTTCGCACTGAGACAGATGTTTGGCACTGAGTCAGTCAGATATTTCGCACTGAGACAGTCGGATGTTTAGCATTGAGAGAGTAGGATATTTTGCACTGAGACAGTCGGATGTTTAGCACTGAGACAGTCGGATGTTTGGCACTGAGACAGTCGGATATTTAGCACTGAGACAGTCGGATGTTTAGCACTGAGACAGTCGGATATTTTGCACTGAGACAGTCGGAGGTTTAGCACTGAGACAGTCGGATATTTGGCACTGAGACAGTCGGATGTTTAGCACTGAGACAGCAGATGTTTGGCACTGAGACAGTCGGATATTTCGCACTGAGACAGTCGGATGTTTAGCACTGAGACAGTCGGATGTTGAGCACTGAGACAGTCGGATGTTTGGCACTGGGAAAGTCGGAGGTTTGGCACTGAGACAGTCGGATGTTTGGCATTGAGACAGTTAGCACTGAGACAGTCAGATGTTTAGCACAGAGACAGTCGGATGTTTAGCATTGAGACAGTCGGATGTTTAGCACTGAGACAGTCAGATGTTTGGCACTGAGACAGTCGGATATTTAGCACTGAGACAGATGTTTGGCACTGAGTCAGTCGGATATTTCGCACTGAGACAGTCGGATGTTTAGCACTGAGACAGTCGTATATTGCGCACTGAGACAGATGTTTGGCACTGAGTCAGTCGAATATTTCGCACTGAGACAGTCGGATGTTTAGCACTGAGACAGTCGGATATTTCGCACTGAGACAGATGTTTGGCACTGAGTCAGTCGGATGTTTCGCACTGAGACAGTCAGATGTTTGGCACTGAGACAGTCGGATATTTAGCACTGAGACAGATGTTTGGCACTGAGACAGTCGGATATTTTGTACTGAGACAGTCGGATGTTTAGCACTGAGACAGTCGTATATTGCGCACTGAGACAGATGTTTGGCACTGAGACAGTCGGATGTTTAGCACTGAGACAGTCGGATGTTTAGCACTGAGACAGTCGGATGTTTAGCACTGAGACAGATGTTTGGCACTGAGACAGTCGGATATTTCGCACTGAGACAGTCGGATGTTTAGCACTGAGACAGTCGGATGTTTGCACTGAGACAGTCGGATGTTTAGCACTGAGACAGTCGGATGTTTAGCACTGAGACAGACGGATGTTTGGCACTGAGACAGTCGGATGTTTAGCACTGAGACAGACGGATGTTTTGCACTGAGACAGTCGGATATTTAGCACTGAGACAGTCAGATGTTTTGCACTGAGACAGTCGGATGTTTCGCACTGAGACAATCGGATATTTCGCACTGAGACAGTCGGATGTTTAGCACTGAGACAGTCGGATATTTTGCACTGAGACAGACGGATGTTTTGCACTGAGACAGTCGGATTTTCGCACTGAGACAGTCGGATGTTTGGCACTGAGACAGTCGGATGTTTGGCACTGAGACAGTCGGATGTTTAGCACTGAGATAGTCGGATATTTTGCACTGAGACAGTCGGATGTTTAGACTGAGACAGTCGGATATTTCGCACTGAGACAGTCGGATGTTTGGCACTAAGACAGCCGGATGTTTGGCACTGAGAGAGTCGAATGTTTAGCACTGAGACAGTCGGATATTTCGCCCTGAGACAGTGGGATATTTTGCACTGAGACAGTCGGATGTTTAGCACTGAGACAGTCGGATATTTCGCACTGAGTCAGTCGGATGTTTAGCACTGAGACAGGCAGATGTTTGGCACTGAGACAGTCGGATATTTCGCACTGAGACAGTCGGATGTTTAGCGCTGAGACAGTTGGATTTTGAGCACAGAGACAGACGGATCTTTGGCACTGAGAAAGTCGGATGTTTGGCACTGAGACAGTCGGATGTTTGGCATTGAGACAGTTAGCACTGAGACAGTCGGATGTTTAGCACTGAGACAGTCGGATGTTTGGCACTAAGAGAGTCGGATGTTTAGCACTGAGTTAGGCAGATGTTTAGCATTGAGACAGTCGGATGTTTAGCACTGAGACAGTCAGATGTTTGGCACTCAGACAGTCGGATATTTCGCACTGTGACAGTCGGATGTTTCGCACTGAGACAGTCGGATATTTCGCACTGAGACAGATGTTTGGCACTGAGTCAGTCAGATATTTCGCACTGAGACAGTCGGATGTTTAGCATTGAGAGAGTAGGATATTTTGCACTGAGACAGTCGGATGTTTAGCACTGAGACAGTCAGATGTTTGGCACTGAGACAGTCGGATATTTGCACTGAGACAGTCGGATGTTTAGCACTGAGACAGTCGGATATTTGCACTGAGACAGTCGGAGGTTTAGCACTGAGACAGTGGGATATTTCGCACTGAGACAGTCGGATGTTTAGCACTGAGACAGCAGATGTTTGGCACTGAGACAGTCGGATATTTCGCACTGAGACAGTCGGATGTTTAGCGCTGAGACAGTTGGATGTTGAGCACTGAGACAGTCGGATGTTTGGCACTGGGAAAGTCGGAGGTTTGGCACTGAGACAGTCGGATGTTTGGCATTGAGACAGTTAGCACTGAGACAGTCAGATGTTTAGCACAGAGACAGTCGGATGTTTAGCATTGAGACAGTCGGATGTTTAGCACTGAGACAGTCGGATGTTTGGCACTGAGACAGTCGGATATTTAGCACTGAGACAGATGTTTGGCACTGAGTCAGTCGGATATTTCGCACTGAGACAGTCGGATGTTTAGCACTGAGACAGTCGTATATTGCGCACTGAGACAGATGTTTGGCACTGAGTCAGTCGAATATTTCGCACTGAGACAGTCGGATGTTTAGCACTGAGACAGTCGGATATTTAGCACTGAGACAGATGTTTGGCACTGAGTCAGTCGGATATTTAGCACTGAGACAGTCAGATGTTTGCACTGAGACAGTCGGATATTTAGCACTGAGACAGATGTTTGGCCCTGAGTCAGTCGGATATTTCGCACTGAGATAGTCGGATGTTTAGCACTGAGACAGTCGCATGTTTAGCACTGAGACAGTCGGATGTTTGGCACTGAGAGAGTCGGATGTTTAGCACTGAGACAGGCAGATGTTTAGCATTGAGGCAGTCGGATGTTTAGCACTGAGACAGTCAGATGTTTGGCACTGAGACAGTCGGATATTTCGCACTGAGACACTCGGATGTTTAGCACTGAGACAGTCGGATATTTCGCACTGAGACAGTCGGATGTTTAGCACTGAGACAGATGTTTGGCACTGAGACAGTCGGATATTTCGCACTGAGACACTCGGATGTTTAGCACTGAGACAATCGGGTATTTTGCACTGAGACAGTCGGATGTTTAGCACTGAGACAGTAGGATGTTTTGCACTGAGACAGTCGGACATTTAGCACTGAGACAGTCGGATGTTTAGCACTGAGACAGTCAGATGTTTAGCACTGAGACAGGCGGATGTTTGGCACTGAGACAGTCGGATATTTCGCACTGAGACAGTCGGATGTTTAGCACTGAGACAGTCGGATATTTTGCACTGAGACAGTCGGATGTTTAGCACTGAGACAGTCGGATATTTGCACTGAGACAGTCGGATGTTTAGCACTGAGACAGGCAGATGTTTAGCACTGAGACAGTCGGATATTTGGCACTGAGACAGTCGGATGTTTAGCGCTGAGACAGTCGGATGTTGAGCACTGAGACAGTCGGTGGTTTGGCACTGAGAAAGTCGGATGTTTGGCACTGAGACAGTCGGATGTTTGGCATTGAGACAGTTAGCACTGAGACAGTCAGATGTTTAGCACAGAGACAGTTGGATGTTTAGCATTGAGACAGTCGGATGTTTAGCACTGAGACAGTCTGATGTTTGGCACTGAGACAGTCGGATATTTAGCACTGAGACATGTTTGGCACTGAGTCAGTCGGATATTTCGCACTGAGACAGTCGGATGTTTAGCACTGAGACAGTCGTATATTGCGCACTGAGACAGATGTTTGGCACTGAGTCAGTCGAATATTTCGCACTGAGACAGTCGGATGTTTAGCACTGAGACAGTCGGATATTTCGCACTGAGACAGATGTTTGGCACTGAGACAGTCGGATATTTCGCACTGAGACAGTCGGATGTTTAGCACTGAGAGAGTAGGATATTTTGCACTGAGACAGTCGGATGTTTAGCACTGAGACAGTCGGATGTTTAGCACTGAGACAGACGGATGTTTGGCACTGAGACAGTCGGATGTTTGGCACTGAGACAGTCGGATGTTTGCACTGAGACAGTCGGATATTTCGCACTGAGACAGTCAGATGTTTTGCACTGAGACAGTCGGATATTTCGCACTGAGAAAATTGGATATTTCGCACTGAGACAGTCGGATGTTTAGCACTGAGACAGTCGGATATTTTGCACTGAGACAGACGGATGTTTTGCACTGAGACAGTCGGATATTTCGCACTGAGACAGTCGGATGTTTGGCACTGAGACAGTCGGATGTTTGGCACTGAGACAGTCGGATGTTTAGCACTGAGATAGTCGGATATTTTGCACTGAGACAGTCGGATGTTTAGACTGAGACAGTCGGATATTTCGCACTGAGACAGTCGGATGTTTGGCACTAAGACAGCCGGATGTTTGGCACTGAGAGAGTCGAATGTTTAGCACTGAGACAGTCGGATATTTCGCCCTGAGACAGTGGGATATTTTGCACTGAGACAGTCGGATGTTTAGCACTGAGACAGTCGGATATTTTGCACTGAGACAGTCGGATGTTTAGCACTGAGACAGTCGGATATTTCGCACTGAGACAGTCGGATGTTTAGCACTGAGACAGGCAGATGTTTGGCACTGAGACAGTCGGATATTTCGCACTGAGACAGTCGGATGTTTAGCGCTGAGACAGTTGGATTTTGAGCACTGAGACAGACGGATGTTTGGCACTGAGAAAGTCGGATGTTTGGCACTGAGACAGTCGGATGTTTGGCACTGAGACAGTTAGCACTGAGACAGTCGGATGTTTAGCACTGAGACAGTCGGATGTTTGGCACTAAGAGAGTCGGATGTTTAGCACTGAGACAGGCAGATGTTTAGCATTGAGACAGTCGGATGTTTAGCACTGAGACAGTCAGATGTTTGGCACTGAGACAGTCGGATATATCGCACTGTGACAGTCGGATGTTTAGCACTGAGACAGTCGGATATTGCGCACTGAGACATGTTTGGCACTGAGTCAGTCAGATATTTCGCACTGAGACAGTCGGATGTTTAGCATTGAGAGAGTAGGATATTTTGCACTGAGACAGTCGGATGTTTAGCACTGAGGCAGTCAGATGTTTGGCACTGAGACAGTCGGATATTTCGCACTGAGACAGTCGGATGTTTAGCACTGAGACAGTCGGATATTTTGCACTGAGACAGTCGGATGTTTAGCACTGAGACAGTCGGATGTTTGGCACTGAGACAGCCGGATATTTAGCACTGAGACAGATGTTTGGCCCTGAGACAGTCGGATATTTCGCACTGAGATGGTCGGATATTTAGCACTGAGACAGTCGCATGTTTAGCACTGAGACAGTCGGATGTTTGGCACTGAGAGAGTCGGATGTTTAGCACTGAGACAGTCAGATGTTTAGCATTGAGGCAGTCGGATGTTTAGCACTGAGACAGTCAGATGTTTGGCACTGAGACAGTCGGATATTTAGCACTGAGACACTCGGATGTTTAGCACTGAGACAGTCGGATGTTTGCACTGAGACAGTCGGATGTTTAGCACTGAGAGAGTCGGATGTTTTGCACTGAGACAGTCGGACATTTAGCACTGAGACAGTCGGATGTTTCGCACTGAGACAGTCGGATGTTTAGCACTGAGACAGTAGGATGTTTGGCACTGAGACAGTCGGATGTTTAGCACTGAGACAGTCGGATGTTTAGCACTGAGAGAGTAGGATATTTAGCACTGAGACAGTCGGATGTTTAGCACTGAGACAGTCGGATATTTAGCACTGAGACAGTCAGATGTTTGGCACTGAGACAGTCGGATATTTCGCACTGAGACAGTCGGATGTTTAGCACTGAGAGAGTAGGATATTTTGCACTGAGACAGTCGGACATTTAGCACTGAGACAGTCGGATGTTTAGCACTGAGACAGTCGGATGTTTAGCACTGAGAGAGTAGGATGTTTTGCACTGAGACAGTCGGATGTTTAGCACTGAGACAGTCGGATGTTTGGCACTGAGAGAGTAGGATATTTAGCACTGAGACAGGCGGATGTTTGGCACTGAGACAGTCGGATGTTTGCACTGAGACAGTCGGATGTTTAGCACTGAGACAGTCGGATATTTTGCACTGAGACAGTCGGATGTTTAGCACTGAGACAGTCGGATATTCGCACTGAGACAGTCGGATGTTTAGCACTGAGACAGTCAGATGTTTGGCACTGAGACAGCCGGATATTTAGCACTGAGACAGATGTTTGGCCCTGAGACAGTCGGATATTTCGCACTGAGACAGTCGGATATTTAGCACTGAGACAGTCGCATGTTTAGCACTGAGACAGTCGGATGTTTGGCACTGAGAGAGTCGGATGTTTAGCACTGAGACAGGCGGATGTTTAGCATTGAGGCAGTCGGATGTTTAGCACTGAGACAGTCAGATGTTTGGCACTGAGACAGTCGGATATTTCGCACTGAGACACTCGGATGTTTAGCACTGAGACAGTCGGATATTTCGCACTGAGACAGTCGGATGTTTAGCACTGAGACAGTCGGATGTTTGCACTGAGACAGTCGGACATTTAGCACTGAGACAGTCGGATGTATAGCACTGAGACAGGCAGATGCTTGGCACTGAGATAGTCGGATATTTCGCCCTGAGACAGTCGGATGTTTAGCACTGAGACAGTCGGATGTTTGGCTCTGAGACAGTCGGATGTTTAGCACTGAGACAGTCGGATGTTTAGCACTGAGACAGTCGGATGTTTGGCACTGAGAGAGTCGGATGTTTAGCACTGAGACAGGCGGATGTTTAGCATTGAGACAGTCGGATGTTTGCACTGAGACAGTCGGATATTTCGCACTGAGACAGGCAGATGTTTAGCTCTGAGACAGTCGGATATTTCGCATTGAGACAGTCGGATGTTTAGCTCTGAGACAGTCGGATATTTTGCATTGAGACAGGCAGATGTTTGGCACTGAGACAGTCGGATATTTCGCACTGAGACAGTCGGATGTTTAGCGCTGAGACAGTCTGATGTTGAGCACTGAGACAGTCGGATGTTTGGCACTGAGACAGTCGGATGTTTGGCATTGAGACAGCTAGCACTGAGACAGTCGGATGTTTAGCACTGAGACAGTCGGATGTTTGGCACTGAGACAGTCGGATGTTTGCACTGAGACAGTCGGATGTTTAGCATTGAGACAGTCGGATATTTCGCACTGAGACAGATGTTTGGCACTGAGTCAGTCGGATATTTCGCACTGAGACAGTCGGATGTTTAGCACTTTGAGAGTAGGATATTTTGCACTGAGACAGTCGGATGTTTAGCACTGAGACAGTCGGATGTTTGGCACTGACGCAGTCGGATGTTTCGCACTGAGACAGTCGGATATTTCGCACTGAGACAGTCAGATGTTTAGCACTGAGACAGTCGGATATTTTGCACTCAGACAGTCGGATGTTTTGCACTGAGACAGTCGGATATTTCGCACTGAGACAGTCGGATGTTTAGCACTTAGACAGGCAGATGTTTGGCACTGACGCAGTCGGATATTTTGCACTGAAACAGTCGGATATTTAGCACTGAGACAGTCGGATGTTTGGCACTGAGACAGTCGGATATTTCGCACTGAGACAGTCGGATGTTTAGCACTGAGACAGGCGGATGTTTGGCACTGAGGCAGTCGGATATTTAGCACTGAGACAGTCGGATATTTCGCACTGAGACAGTCGGATGTTTAGCACTGAGACAGTCGGATGTTTTGCACTGAGAGAGTCGGATGTTTAGCACTGAGATAGTCGGATGTTTAGCACTGAGACAGTCGGATGTTTAGCACTGAGACAGTCGGATATTTCGCACTGAGACAGTCGGATGTTTAGCACTGAGACAGTAGGATATTTAGCACTGAGACAGTCGGACATTTAGCACTGAGACAGTCGGATATTTCGCACTGAGACAGTCGGATGTTTAGCACTGAGAGAGTAGGATATTTTGCACTGAGACAGTCGGATGTTTAGCACTGAGACAGTCGGATGTTTAGCACTGAGAGAGTAGGATGTTTAGCACTGAGACAGGCAGATGTTTAGCATTGAGACAGTCGGATGTTTAGCACTGAGACAGTCAGATGTTTGGCACTGAGACAGTCGGATATTTCGCACTGTGACAGTCGGATGTTTAGCACTGAGACAGTCGGATATTGCGCACTGAGACATGTTTGGCACTGAGACAGTCGGATATTTCGCACTGAGACAGTCGGATGTTTAGCACTGAGACAGTAGGATATTTTGCACTGAGACAGTCGGATGTTTAGCACTGAGACAGTCGGATGTTTGGCACTGAGACAGTCGGATATTTCGCACTGAGACAGTCGGATGTTTAGCACTGAGACAGTCGGATATTTCGCACTGAGACAGTCGGATGTTTAGCACTGAGACAAGCAGATGTTTGGCACTGAGACAGTCGGATATTTCGCACTGAGCCAGTCGGATGTTTAGCACTGAGACAGTCGGATGTTTAGCACTGAGACAGTGGGATGTTTAGCACTGAGACAGTCGGATATTTCGCACTGAGACAGTCGGATGTTTGGCACTGAGACAGTCGGATGTTTGGCACTGAGACAGTCGGATGTTTAGCACTGAGATAGTCGGATATTTTGCACTGAGACAGTCGGATGTTTAGACTGAGACAGTCGGATATTTAGCACTGAGACAGTCGGATGTTTGGCACTAAGACAGCCGGATGTTTGGCACTGAGAGAGTCGAATGTTTAGCACTGAGACAGTCGGATATTTCGCCCTGAGACAGTGGGATATTTTGCACTGAGACAGTCGGATGTTTAGCACTGAGACAGTCGGATATTTCGCACTGAGACAGTCGGATGTTTAGCACTGAGACAGGCAGATGTTTGGCACTGAGACAGTCGGATATTTCGCACTGAGACAGTCGGATGTTTAGCGCTGAGACAGTCGGATTTTGAGCACTGAGACAGACGGATCTTTGGCACTGAGAAAGTCGGATGTTTGGCACTGAGACAGTCGGATGTTTGGCATTGAGACAGTTAGCACTGAGACAGTCGGATGTTTAGCACTGAGACAGTCGGATGTTTGGCACTAAGAGAGTCGGATGTTTAGCACTGAGTTAGGCAGATGTTTAGCATTGAGACAGTCGGATGTTTAGCACTGAGACAGTCAGATGTTTGGCACTCAGACAGTCGGATATTTCGCACTGTGACAGTCGGATGTTTCGCACTGAGTCAGTCGGATATTTCGCACTGAGACAGATGTTTGGCACTGAGTCAGTCAGATATTTCGCACTGAGACAGTCGGATGTTTAGCATTGAGAGAGTAGGATATTTTGCACTGAGACAGTCGGATGTTTAGCACTGAGACAGTCAGATGTTTGGCACTGAGACAGTCGGATATTTCGCACTGAGACAGTCGGATGTTTAGCACTGAGACAGTCGGATATTTTGCACTGAGACAGTCGGAGGTTTAGCACTGAGACAGTCGGATATTTCGCACTGAGACAGTCGGATGTTTAGCACTGAGACAGCAGATGTTTGGCACTGAGACAGTCGGATATTTCGCACTGAGACAGTCGGATGTTTAGCGCTGAGACAGTTGGATGTTGAGCACTGAGACAGTCGGATGTTTGGCACTGGGAAAGTCGGAGGTTTGGCACTGAGACAGTCGGATGTTTGGCATTGAGACAGTTAGCACTGAGACAGTCAGATGTTTAGCACAGAGACAGTCGGATGTTTAGCATTGAGACAGTCGGATGTTTAGCACTGAGACAGTCAGATGTTTGGCACTGAGACAGTCGGATATTTAGCACTGAGACAGATGTTTGGCACTGAGTCAGTCGGATATTTCGCACTGAGACAGTCGGATGTTTAGCACTGAGACAGTCGTATATTGCGCACTGAGACAGATGTTTGGCACTGAGTCAGTCGAATATTTCGCACTGAGACAGTCGGATGTTTAGCACTGAGACAGTCGGATATTTCGCACTGAGACAGATGTTTGGCACTGAGTCAGTCGGATATTTCGCACTGAGACAGTCAGATGTTTGGCACTGAGACAGTCGGATATTTAGCACTGAGACAGATGTTTGGCACTGAGACAGTCGGATATTTGCACTGAGACAGTCGGATGTTTAGCACTGAGACAGTCGTATATTGCGCACTGAGACAGATGTTTGGCACTGAGTCAGTCGAATATTTCGCACTGAGACAGTCGGATGTTTAGCACTGAGACAGTCGGATATTTCGCACTGAGACAGATGTTTGGCACTGAGTCAGTCGGATATTTCGCACTGAGACAGTCGGATGTTTAGCACTGAGAGAGTAGGATATTTTGCACTGAGACAGTCGGATGTTTAGCACTGAGACAGTCGGATGTTTAGCACTGAGACAGACGGATGTTTGGCACTGAGACAGTCGGATGTTTGGCACTGAGACAGACGGATGTTTTGCACTGAGACAGTCGGATATTTCGCACTGAGACAGTCAGATGTTTTGCACTGAGACAGTCGGATATTTCGCACTGAGACAATCGGATATTTCGCACTGAGACAGTCGGATGTTTAGCACTGAGACAGTCGGATATTTTGCACTGAGACAGACGGATGTTTTGCACTGAGACAGTCGGATATTTCGCACTGAGACAGTCGGATGTTTGGCACTGAGACAGTCGGATGTTTGGCACTGAGACAGTCGGATGTTTAGCACTGAGATAGTCGGATATTTTGCACTGAGACAGTCGGATGTTTAGACTGAGACAGTCGGATATTTCGCACTGAGACAGTCGGATGTTTGGCACTAAGACAGCCGGATGTTTGGCACTGAGAGAGTCGAATGTTTAGCACTGAGACAGTCGGATATTTCGCCCTGAGACAGTGGGATATTTTGCACTGAGACAGTCGGATGTTTAGCACTGAGACAGTCGGATATTTCGCACTGAGTCAGTCGGATGTTTAGCACTGAGACAGGCAGATGTTTGGCACTGAGACAGTCGGATATTTCGCACTGAGACAGTCGGATGTTTAGCGCTGAGACAGTTGGATTTTGAGCACTGAGACAGACGGATCTTTGGCACTGAGAAAGTCGGATGTTTGGCACTGAGACAGTCGGATGTTTGGCATTGAGACAGTTAGCACTGAGACAGTCGGATGTTTAGCACTGAGACAGTCGGATGTTTGGCACTAAGAGAGTCGGATGTTTAGCACTGAGTTAGGCAGATGTTTAGCATTGAGACAGTCGGATGTTTAGCACTGAGACAGTCAGATGTTTGGCACTCAGACAGTCGGATATTTCGCACTGTGACAGTCGGATGTTTCGCACTGAGACAGTCGGATATTTCGCACTGAGACAGATGTTTGGCACTGAGTCAGTCAGATATTTCGCACTGAGACAGTCGGATGTTTAGCATTGAGAGAGTAGGATATTTTGCACTGAGACAGTCGGATGTTTAGCACTGAGACAGTCGGATGTTTGGCACTGAGACAGTCGGATATTTCGCACTGAGACAGTCGGATGTTTAGCACTGAGACAGTCGGATATTTTGCACTGAGACAGTCGGAGGTTTAGCACTGAGACAGTCGGATATTTCGCACTGAGACAGTCGGATGTTTAGCACTGAGACAGCAGATGTTTGGCACTGAGACAGTCGGATATTTCGCACTGAGACAGTCGGATGTTTAGCACTGAGACAGTCGGATGTTGAGCACTGAGACAGGCGGATGTTTGGCACTGGGAAAGTCGGAGGTTTGGCACTGAGACAGTCGGATGTTTGGCATTGAGACAGTTAGCACTGAGACAGTCAGATGTTTAGCACAGAGACAGTCGGATGTTTAGCATTGAGACAGTCGGATGTTTAGCACTGAGACAGTCAGATGTTTGGCACTGAGACAGTCGGATATTTAGCACTGAGACAGATGTTTGGCACTGAGTCAGTCGGATATTTCGCACTGAGACAGTCGGATGTTTAGCACTGAGACAGTCGTATATTGCGCACTGAGACAGATGTTTGGCACTGAGTCAGTCGAATATTTCGCACTGAGACAGTCGGATGTTTAGCACTGAGACAGTCGGATATTTAGCACTGAGACAGATGTTTGGCACTGAGTCAGTCGGATATTTCGCACTGAGACAGTCGGATGTTTGGCACTGAGACAGTCGGATATTTAGCACTGAGACAGATGTTTGGCCCTGAGACAGTCGGATATTTCGCACTGAGATAGTCGGATGTTTAGCACTGAGACAGTCGCATGTTTAGCACTGAGACAGTCGGATGTTTGGCACTGAGAGAGTCGGATGTTTAGCACTGAGACAGGCGGATGTTTAGCATTGAGGCAGTCGGATGTTTAGCACTGAGACAGTCAGATGTTTGGCACTGAGACAGTCGGATATTTCGCACTGAGACACTCGGATGTTTAGCACTGAGACAGTCGGATATTTCGCACTGAGACAGTCGGATGTTTAGCACTGAGACAGATGTTTGGCACTGAGACAGTCGGATATTTCGCACTGAGACACTCGGATGTTTAGCACTGAGACAATCGGGTATTTTGCACTGAGACAGTCGGATGTTTAGCACTGAGAGAGTAGGATATTTTGCACTGAGACAGTCAGACATTTAGCACTGAGACAGTCGGATGTTTAGCACTGAGACAGGCGGATGTTTAGCACTGAGACAGGCGGATGTTTGGCACTGAGACAGTCGGATATTTCGCACTGAGACAGTCGGATGTTTAGCACTGAGACAGTCGGATATTTTGCACTGAGACAGTCGGATGTTTAGCACTGAGACAGTCGGATATTTCGCACTGAGACAGTCGGATGTTTAGCACTGAGACAGGCAGATGTTTGGCACTGAGACAGTCGGATATTTGGCACTGAGACAGTCGGATGTTTAGCGCTGAGACAGTTGGATGTTGAGCACTGAGACAGTCGGTGTTTGGCACTGAGAAAGTCGGATGTTTGGCACTGAGACAGTCGGATGTTTGGCATTGAGACAGTTAGCACTGAGACAGTCAGATGTTTAGCACAGAGACAGTTGGATGTTTAGCATTGAGACAGTCGGATGTTTAGCACTGAGACAGTCTGATGTTTGGCACTGAGACAGTCGGATATTTAGCACTGAGACATGTTTGGCACTGAGACAGTCGGATATTTCGCACTGAGACAGTCGGATGTTTAGCACTGAGACAGTCGTATATTGCGCACTGAGACAGATGTTTGGCACTGAGTCAGTCGAATATTTCGCACTGAGACAGTCGGATGTTTAGCACTGAGACAGTCGGATATTTCGCACTGAGACAGATGTTTGGCACTGAGTCAGTCGGATATTTCGCACTGAGACAGTCGGATGTTTAGCACTGAGAGAGTAGGATATTTTGCACTGAGACAGTCGGATGTTTAGCACTGAGACAGTCGGATGTTTAGCACTGAGACAGACGGATGTTTGGCACTGAGACAGTCGGATGTTTGGCACTGAGACAGACGGATGTTTTGCACTGAGACAGTGGGATATTTCGCACTGAGACAGTCAGATGTTTTGCACTGAGACAGTCGGATATTTCGCACTGAGACAGTGGGATATTTAGCACTGAGACAGTCGGATGTTTAGCACTGAGACAGTCGGATATTTTGCACTGAGACAGACGGATGTTTTGCACTGAGACAGTCGGATATTTCGCACTGAGACAGTCAGATGTTTGGCACTGAGACAGTCGGATGTTTGGCACTGAGACAGTCGGATGTTTAGCACTGAGATAGTCGGATATTTTGCACTGAGACAGTCGGATGTTTAGACTGAGACAGTCGGATATTTCGCACTGAGACAGTCGGATGTTTGGCACTAAGACAGCCGGATGTTTGGCACTGAGAGAGTCGAATGTTTAGCACTGAGACAGTCGGATATTTCGCCCTGAGACAGTGGGATATTTTGCACTGAGACAGTCGGATGTTTAGCACTGAGACAGTCGGATATTTTGCACTGAGACAGTCGGATGTTTAGCACTGAGACAGTCGGATATTTCGCACTGAGACAGTCGGATGTTTAGCACTGAGACAGGCAGATGTTTGGCACTGAGACAGTCGGATATTTCGCACTGAGACAGTCGGATGTTTAGCGCTGAGACAGTTGGATTTTGAGCACAGAGACAGACGGATCTTTGGCACTGAGAAAGTCGGATGTTTGGCACTGAGACAGTCGGATGTTTGGCATGAGACAGTTAGCACTGAGACAGTCGGATGTTTAGCACTGAGACAGTCGGATGTTTGGCACTAAGAGAGTCGGATGTTTAGCACTGAGACAGGCAGATGTTTAGCATTGAGACAGTCGGATGTTTAGCACTGAGACAGTCAGATGTTTGGCACTGAGACAGTCGGATATATCGCACTGTGACAGTCGGATGTTTAGCACTGAGACAGTCGGATATTGCGCACTGAGACATGTTTGGCACTGAGTCAGTCAGATATTTCGCACTGAGACAGTCGGATGTTTAGCATTGAGAGAGTAGGATATTTTGCACTGAGACAGTCGGATGTTTAGCACTGAGGCAGTCAGATGTTTGGCACTGAGACAGTCGGATATTTCGCACTGAGACAGTCGGATGTTTAGCACTGAGACAGTCGGATATTTTGCACTGAGACAGTCGGAGGTTTAGCACTGAGACAGTGGGATATTTCGCACTGAGACAGTCGGATGTTTAGCACTGAGGCAAGCAGATGTTTGGCACTGAGACAGTCGGATATTTCGCACTGAGACAGTCGGATGTTTAGCGCTGAGACAGTTGGATGTTGAGCACTGAGACAGTCGGATGTTTGGCACTGAGAAAGTCGGAGGTTTGGCACTGAGACAGTCGGATGTTTGGCATTGAGACAGTTAGCACTGAGACAGTCAGATGTTTAGCACAGAGACAGTCGGATGTTTAGCATTGAGACAGTCGGATGTTTAGCACTGAGACAGTCAGATGTTTGGCACTGAGACAGTCGGATATTTAGCACTGAGACAGATGTTTGGCACTGAGTCAGTCGGATATTTCGCACTGAGACAGTCGGATGTTTAGCACTGAGACAGTCGTATATTGCGCACTGAGACAGATGTTTGGCACTGAGTCAGTCGAATATTTCGCACTGAGACAGTCGGATGTTTAGCACTGAGACAGTCGGATATTTCGCACTGAGACAGATGTTTGGCACTGAGTCAGTCGGATATTTCGCACTGAGACAGTCAGATGTTTGGCACTGAGACAGTCGGATATTTAGCACTGAGACAGATGTTTGGCCCTGAGTCAGTCGGATATTTCGCACTGAGATAGTCGGATGTTTAGCACTGAGACAGTCGCATGTTTAGCACTGAGACAGTCGGATGTTTGGCACTGAGACAGTCGGATGTTTAGCACTGAGACAGGCAGATGTTTAGCATTGAGGCAGTCGGATGTTTAGCACTGAGACAGTCGGATGTTTGGCACTGAGACAGTCGGATATTTCGCACTGAGACACTCGGATGTTTAGCACTGAGACAGTCGGATATTTCGCACTGAGACAGTCGGATGTTTAGCACTGAGAGAGTAGGATATTTTGCACTGAGACAGTCGGACATTTAGCACTGAGACAGTCGGATATTTCGCACTGAGACAGTCGGATGTTTAGCACTGAGAGAGTAGGATATTTTGCACTGAGACAGTCGGATGTTTAGCACTGAGACAGTCGGATGTTTAGCACTGAGAGAGTAGGATGTTTAGCACTGAGACAGGCAGATGTTTAGCATTGAGACAGTCGGATGTTTAGCACTGAGACAGTCAGATGTTTGGCACTGAGACAGTCGGATATTTCGCACTGTGACAGTCGGATGTTTAGCACTGAGACAGTCGGATATTGCGCACTGAGACATGTTTGGCACTGAGTCAGTCAGATATTTCGCACTGAGACAGTCGGATGTTTAGCACTGAGAGAGTAGGATATTTTGCACTGAGACAGTCGGATGTTTAGCACTGAGACAGTCGGATGTTTGGCACTGAGACAGTCGGATATTTCGCACTGAGACAGTCGGATGTTTAGCACTGAGACAGTCGGATATTTTGCACTGAGACAGTCGGAGGTTTAGCACTGAGACAGTCGGATATTTCGCACTGAGACAGTCGGATGTTTAGCACTGAGACAGCAGATGTTTGGCACTGAGACAGTCGGATATTTCGCACTGAGACAGTCGGATGTTTAGCGCTGAGACAGTCGGATGTTGAGCACTGAGACATTCGGATGTTTGGCACTGAGAAAGTCGGAGGTTTGGCACTGAGACAGTCGGATGTTTGGCATTGAGACAGTTAGCACTGAGACAGTCAGATGTTTAGCACAGAGACAGTCGGATGTTTAGCATTGAGACAGTCGGATGTTTAGCACTGAGACAGTCGGATGTTTGGCACTGAGACAGTCGGATATTTAGCACTGAGACAGATGTTTGGCACTGAGTCAGTCGGATATTTCGCACTGAGACAGTCGGATGTTTAGCACTGAGTCAGTCGAATATTTCGCACTGAGACAGTCGGATGTTTAGCACTGAGACAGTCGGATATTTCGCACTGAGACAGATGTTTGGCACTGAGTCAGTCAGATATTTCGCACTGAGACAATCAGATGTTTGGCACTGAGACAGTCGGATATTTAGCACTGAGACAGATGTTTGGCACTGAGTCAGTCGGATATTTCGCACTGAGACAGTCGGATGTTTAGCACTGAGACAGTCGTATATTGCGCACTGAGACAGATGTTTGGCACTGAGTCAGTCGAATATTTCGCACTGAGACAGTCGGATGTTTAGCACTGAGACAGTCGGATATTTTGCACTGAGACAGATGTTTGGCACTGAGTCAGTCGGATATTTCGCACTGAGACAGTCAGATGTTTGGCACTGAGACAGTCGGATATTTAGCACTGAGACAGATGTTTGGCCCTGAGACAGTCGGATATTTCGCACTGAGATAGTCGGATGTTTAGCACTGAGACAGTCGCATGTTTAGCACTGAGACAGTCGGATGTTTGGCACTGAGAGAGTCGGATGTTTAGCACTGAGACAGGCAGATGTTTAGCATTGAGGCAGTCGGATGTTTAGCACTGAGACAGTCGGATGTTTGGCACTGAGACAGTCGGATATTTCGCACTGAGACACTCGGATGTTTAGCACTGAGACAGTCGGATATTTCGCACTGAGACAGTCGGATGTTTAGCACTGAGAGAGTAGGATATTTTGCACTGAGACAGTCGGACATTTAGCACTGAGACAGTCGGATATTTCGCACTGAGACAGTCGGATGTTTAGCACTGAGAGAGTAGGATATTTTGCACTGAGACAGTCGGATGTTTAGCACTGAGACAGTCGGATGTTTAGCACTGAGAGAGTAGGATGTTTAGCACTGAGACAGGCAGATGTTTAGCATTGAGACAGTCGGATGTTTAGCACTGAGACAGTCAGATGTTTGGCACTGAGACAGTCGGATATTTCGCACTGTGACAGTCGGATGTTTAGCACTGAGACAGTCGGATATTGCGCACTGAGACATGTTTGGCACTGAGTCAGTCAGATATTTCGCACTGAGACAGTCGGATGTTTAGCACTGAGAGAGTAGGATATTTTGCACTGAGACAGTCGGATGTTTAGCACTGAGACAGTCGGATGTTTGGCACTGAGACAGTCGGATATTTCGCACTGAGACAGTCGGATGTTTAGCACTGAGACAGTCGGATATTTTGCACTGAGACAGTCGGAGGTTTAGCACTGAGACAGTCGGATATTTCGCCCTGAGACAGTCGGATGTTTAGCACTGAGACAGCAGATGTTTGGCACTGAGACAGTCGGATATTTCGCACTGAGACAGTCGGATGTTTAGCACTGAGACAGTTGGATGTTGAGCACTGAGACAGTCGGATGTTTGGCACTGAGAAAGTCGGAGGTTTGGCACTGAGACAGTCGGATGTTTGGCATTGAGACAGTTAGCACTGAGACAGTCAGATGTTTAGCACAGAGACAGTCGGATGTTTAGCATTGAGACAGTCGGATGTTTAGCACTGAGACAGTCAGATGGTTGGCACTGAGACAGTCGGATATTTAGCACTGAGACAGATGTTTGGCACTGAGTCAGTCGGATATTTCGCACTGAGACAGTCGGATGTTTAGCACTGAGTCAGTCGAATATTTCGCACTGAGACAGTCGGATGTTTAGCACTGAGACAGTCGGATATTTCGCACTGAGACAGATGTTTGGCACTGAGTCAGTCGGATATTTCGCACTGAGACAGTCAGATGTTTGGCACTGAGACAGTCGGATATTTAGCACTGAGACAGATGTTTGGCCCTGAGACAGTCGGATATTTCGCACTGAGATAGTCGGATGTTTAGCACTGAGACAGTCGCATGTTTAGCACTGAGACAGTCGGATGTTTGGCACTGAGAGAGTCGGATGTTTAGCACTGAGACAGGCGGATGTTTAGCATTGAGGCAGTCGGATGTTTAGCACTGAGACAGTCGGATGTTTGGCACTGAGACAGTCGGATATTTCGCACTGAGACAGTCGGATGTTTAGCACTGAGAGAGTAGGAAATTTTGCACTGAGACAGTCGGACATTTAGCACTGAGACAGTCGGATATTTTGCACTGAGACAATCGGATGTTTAGCACTGAGACAGTCGGATATTTTGCACTGAGACAGTCGGATGTTTAGCACTGAGACAGTCGGATATTTCGCACTGAGACAGTCGGATGTTTAGCACTGAGACAGTCGGATGTTTGGCACTGAGACAGCCGGATATTTAGCACTGAGACAGATGTTTGGCCCTGAGACAGTCGGATATTTCGCACTGAGATAGTCGGATGTTTAGCACTGAGACAGTCGCATGTTTAGCACTGAGACAGTCGGATGTTTGGCACTGAGAGAGTCGGATGTTTAGCACTGAGACAGGCAGATGTTTAGCATTGAGGCAGTCGGATGTTTAGCACTGAGACAGTCAGATGTTTGGCACTGAGACAGTCGGATATTTCGCACTGAGACACTCGGATGTTTAGCACTGAGACAGTCGGATATTTCGCACTGAGACAGTCGGATGTTTAGCACTGAGACAGTAGGATATTTTGCACTGAGACAGTCGGACATTTAGCACTGAGACAGTCGGATATTTCGCACTGAGACAGTCGGATGTTTAGCACTGAGACAGTAGGATGTTTTGCACTGAGACAGTCGGATGTTTAGCACTGAGACAGTCGGATGTTTAGCACTGAGACAGTCGGATATTTTGCACTGAGACAGTCGGATGTTTAGCACTGAGACAGTCGGATGTTTAGCACTGAGACAGTCGGATGTTTGGCACTGAGACAGTGGGATATTTCGCACTGAGACAGTCGGATGTTTAGCACTGAGAGAGTAGGATATTTTGCACTGAGACAGTCGGACATTTAGCACTGAGACAGTCGGATGTTTCGCACTGAGACAGTCGGATGTTTAGCACTGAGAGAGTAGGATATTTTGCACTGAGACAGTCGGATGTTTAGCACTGAGACAGTCGGATGTTTAGCACTGAGAGAGTAGGATATTTTGCACTGAGACAGGCAGATGTTTGGCACTGAGACAGTCGGATATTTTGCACTGAGACAATCGGATGTTTAGCACTGAGACAGTCGGATATTTAGCACTGAGACAGTCGGATGTTTAGCACTGAGACAGTCGGATATTTCGCACTGAGACAGTCGGATGTTTAGCACTGAGACAGTCGGATGTTTGGCACTGAGACAGCCGGATATTTAGCACTGAGACAGATGTTTGGCCCTGAGACAGTCGGATATTTCGCACTGAGATGGTCGGATATTTAGCACTGAGACAGTCGCATGTTTAGCACTGAGACAGTCGGATGTTTGGCACTGAGAGAGTCGGATGTTTAGCACTGAGACAGGCAGATGTTTAGCATTGAGGCAGTCGGATGTTTAGCACTGAGACAGTCGGATGTTTGGCACTGAGACAGTCGGATATTTCGCACTGAGACACTCGGATGTTTAGCACTGAGACAGTCGGATATTTCGCACTGAGACAGTCGGATGTTTAGCACTGAGACAGTCGGATATTTGCACTGAGACAGTCGGACATTTAGCACTGAGACAGTC
The DNA here is from genome assembly GCF_020745735.1 of Hemiscyllium ocellatum. Lineage (NCBI taxonomy): Eukaryota > Metazoa > Chordata > Chondrichthyes > Orectolobiformes > Hemiscylliidae > Hemiscyllium > Hemiscyllium ocellatum. Next base: position 6,094,721 of record NC_083415.1, on the reverse strand, counting down.
GGATGTTTCGCACTGAGACAGTCGGATGTTTAGCACTGAGACAGTAGGATATTTTGCACTGAGACAGTCGGATGTTTAGCACTGAGACAGTCGGATGTTTAGCACTGAGACAGTAGGATATTTTGCACTGAGACAGTCAGATGTTTAGCACTGAGACAGTCGGATATTTAGCACTGAGACAGGCGGATGTTTGGCACTGAGACAGTGGGATATTTCGCACTGAGACAGTCGGATGTTTAGCACTGAGAGAGTAGGATATTTTGCACTGAGACAGTCGGACATTTAGCACTGAGACAGTCGGATATTTCGCACTGAGACAGTCGGATGTTTAGCACTGAGAGAGTAGGATATTTTGCACTGAGACAGTCGGATGTTTAGCACTGAGACAGTCGGATGTTTAGCACTGAGAGAGTAGGATATTTAGCACTGAGACAGGCAGATGTTTGGCACTGAGACAGTCGGATGTTTGCACTGAGACAGTCGGATGTTTAGCACTGAGACAGTCGGATATTTTGCACTGAGACAGTCGGATGTTTAGCACTGAGACAGTCGGATATTTCGCACTGAGACAGTCAGATGTTTAGCACTGAGACAGTCGGATGTTTGGCACTGAGACAGCCGGATATTTAGCACTGAGACAGATGTTTGGCCCTGAGACAGTCGGATATTTCGCACTGAGATGGTCGGATATTTAGCACTGAGACAGTCGCATGTTTAGCACTGAGACAGTCGGATGTTTGGCACTGAGAGAGTCGGATGTTTAGCACTGAGACAGGCAGATGTTTAGCATTGAGGCAGTCGGATGTTTAGCACTGAGACAGTCAGATGTTTGGCACTGAGACAGTCGGATATTTCGCACTGAGACACTCGGATGTTTAGCACTGAGACAGTCGGATATTTCGCACTGAGACAGTCGGATGTTTAGCACTGAGACAGTCGGATATTTGCACTGAGACAGTCGGACATTTAGCACTGAGACAGTCGGATGTATAGCACTGAGACAGGCAGATGCTTGGCACTGAGATAGTCGGATATTTCGCACTGAGACAGTCGGATGTTTGGCACTGAGACAGTCGGATGTTTGGCTCTGAGACAGTCGGATGTTTAGCACTGAGACAGTCGGATGTTTTGCACTGAGACAGTCGGATGTTTGGCACTGAGAGAGTCGGATGTTTAGCACTGAGACAGGCGGATGTTTAGCACTGAGACAGTCGGATGTTTGCACTGAGACAGTCGGATATTTAGCACTGAGACAGTCGGATGTTTAGCTCTGAGACAGTCGGATATTTTGCATTGAGACAGTCGGATGTTTAGCTCTGAGACAGTCGGATATTTTGCACTGAGACAGGCAGATGTTTGGCACTGAGACAGTCGGATATTTCGCACTGAGACAGTCGGATGTTTAGCGCTGAGACAGTCTGATGTTTAGCACTGAGACAGTCGGATGTTTGGCACTGAGACAGTCGGATGTTTGGCATTGAGACAGCTAGCACTGAGACAGTCGGATGTTTAGCACTGAGACAGTCGGATGTTTGGCACTGAGACAGTCGGATGTTTAGCACTGAGACAGTCGGATGTTTAGCATTGAGACAGTCGGATATTTCGCACTGAGACAGATGTTTGGCACTGAGTCAGTCGGATATTTCGCACTGAGACAGTCGGATGTTTAGCACTTTGAGAGTAGGATATTTTGCACTGAGACAGTCGGATGTTTAGCACTGAGACAGGCAGATGTTTGGCACTGACGCAGTCGGATATTTCGCACTGAGACAGTCGGATGTTTCGCACTGAGACAGTCAGATGTTTAGCACTGAGACAGTCGGATATTTTGCACTCAGACAGTCGGATGTTTAGCACTGAGACAGTCGGATATTTCGCACTGAGACAGTCGGATGTTTAGCACTTAGACAGGCAGATGTTTGGCACTGACGCAGTCGGATATTTTGCACTGAAACAGTCGGATATTTAGCACTGAGACAGTCGGATGTTTGGCACTGAGACAGTCGGATATTTCGCACTGAGACAGTCGGATGTTTAGACTGAGACAGGCAGATGTTTGGCACTGAGGCAGTCGGATGTTTCGCACTGAGACAGTCGGATATTTAGCACTGAGACAGTCGGATGTTTAGCACTGAGACAGTCGGATATTTTGCACTGAGAGAGTCGGATGTTTAGCACTGAGATAGTCGGATATTTCGCACTGAGACAGTCGGATGTTTAGCACTGAGACAGTCGGATATTTCGCACTGAGACAGTCGGATGTTTAGCACTGAGACAGTAGGATATTTTGCACTGAGACAGTCGGACATTTAGCACTGAGACAGTCGGATATTTCGCACTGAGACAGTCGGATGTTTAGCACTGAGAGAGTAGGATATTTTGCACTGAGACAGTCGGATGTTTAGCACTGAGACAGTCGGATGTTTAGCACTGAGAGAGTAGGATGTTTAGCACTGAGACAGTCAGATGTTTAGCATTGAGACAGTCGGATGTTTAGCACTGAGACAGTCAGATGTTTGGCACTGAGACAGTCGGATATTTCGCACTGTGACAGTCGGATGTTTAGCACTGAGACAGTCGGATATTGCGCACTGAGACATGTTTGGCACTGAGACAGTCAGATATTTCGCACTGAGACAGTCGGATGTTTAGCACTGAGAGAGTAGGATATTTTGCACTGAGACAGTCGGATGTTTAGCACTGAGACAGTCGGATGTTTGGCACTGAGACAGTCGGATATTTCGCACTGAGACAGTCGGATGTTTAGCACTGAGACAGTCGGATATTTCGCACTGAGACAGTCGGATGTTTAGCACTGAGACAAGCAGATGTTTGGCACTGAGACAGTCGGATATTTCGCACTGAGCCAGTCGGATGTTTAGCGCTGAGACAGTCGGATGTTGAGCACTGAGACAGTCGGATGTTTGGCACTGAGAAAGTCGGAGGTTTGGCACTGAGACAGTCGGATGTTTGGCATTGAGACAGTTAGCACTGAGACAGTCAGATGTTTAGCACAGAGACAGTCGGATGTTTAGCATTGAGACAGTCGGATGTTTAGCATTGAGACAGTCGGATGTTTAGCACTGAGACAGTCAGATGTTTGGCCCTGAGACAGTCGGATATTTAGCACTGAGACAGATGTTTGGCACTGAGTCAGTCGGATATTTCGCACTGAGACAGTCGGATGTTTAGCACTGAGACAGTCGTATATTGCGCACTGAGACAGATGTTTGGCACTGAGTCAGTCGAATATTTCGCACTGAGACAGTCGGATGTTTAGCACTGAGACAGTCGGATATTTCGCACTGAGACAGATGTTTGGCACTGAGTCAGTCGGATATTTCGCACTGAGACAGTCAGATGTTTGGCACTGAGACAGTCGGATATTTAGCACTGAGACAGATGTTTGGCCCTGAGACAGTCGGATATTTCGCACTGAGATAGTCGGATGTTTAGCACTGAGACAGTCGCATGTTTAGCACTGAGACAGTCGGATGTTTGGCACTGAGAGAGTCGGATGTTTTGCACTGAGACAGGCAGATGTTTAGCATTGAGGCAGTCGGATGTTTAGCACTGAGACAGTCAGATGTTTGGCACTGAGACAGTCGGATATTTCGCACTGAGACACTCGGATGTTTAGCACTGAGACAGTCGGATATTTCGCACTGAGACAGTCGGATGTTTAGCACTGAGAGAGGAGGATATTTTGCACTGAGACAGTCGGACATTTAGCACTGAGACAGTCGGATATTTAGCACTGAGACAGTCGGATGTTTAGCACTGAGACAGTCGGATATTTTGCACTGAGACAGTCGGATGTTTAGCACTGAGACAGTCGGATGTTTAGCACTGAGAGAGTAGGATATTTTGCACTGAGACAGTCAGATGTTTAGCACTGAGACAGTCGGATATTTAGCACTGAGACAGGCAGATGTTTGGCACTGAGACAGTGGGATATTTCGCACTGAGACAGTCGGATGTTTAGCACTGAGACAGTCGGATATTTTGCACTGAGACAGTCGGATGTTTAGCACTGAGACAGTCGGATATTTGGCACTGAGACAGTCGGATGTTTAGCACTGAGACAGTCAGATGTTTGGCACTGAGACAGTCGGATATTTTGCACTGAGACAGTCGGATGTTTAGCACTGAGACAGTCGGATATTTCGCACTGAGACAGTCGGATGTTTAGCACTGAGACAGTCGGATGTTTGGCACTGAGACAGCCGGATATTTAGCACTGAGACAGATGTTTGGCCCTGAGACAGTCGGATATTTCGCACTGAGATAGTCGGATGTTTAGCACTGAGACAGTCGCATGTTTAGCACTGAGACAGTCGGATGTTTGGCACTGAGACAGTCGGATGTTTAGCACTGAGACAGTCAGATGTTTAGCATTGAGGCAGTCGGATGTTTAGCACTGAGACAGTCGGATTTTGGCACTGAGACAGTCGGATATTTCGCACTGAGACACTCGGATGTTTAGCACTGAGACAGTCGGATATTTCGCACTGAGACAGTCGGATGTTTAGCACTGTGAGAGTAGGATATTTTGCACTGAGACAGTCGGACATTTAGCACTGAGACAGTCGGATGTATAGCACTGAGACAGGCAGATGCTTGGCACTGAGATAGTCGGATATTTCGCACTGAGACAGTCGGATGTTTGGCACTGAGACAGTCGGATGTTTGGCTCTGAGACAGTCGGATGTTTAGCACTGAGACAGTCGGATGTTTAGCACTGAGACAGTCGGATGTTTAGCACTGAGAGAGTCGGATGTTTAGCACTGAGACAGGCAGATGTTTAGCACTGAGACAGTCGGATGTTTGCACTGAGACAGTCGGATATTTCGCACTGAGACAGGCAGATGTTTGGCACTGAGACAGTCGGATATTTCGCACTGAGACAGTCGGATGTTTAGCGCTGAGACAGTCTGATGTTTAGCACTGAGACAGTCGGATGTTTGGCACTGAGACAGTCGGACGTTTGGCATTGAGACAGCTAGCACTGAGACAGTCGGATGTTTAGCACTGAGACAGTCGGATGTTTGGCACTGAGACAGTCGCATGTTTAGCACTGAGACATTCGGATTTTTAGCACTGAGACAGTCGGATATTTCGCACTGAGACAGATGTTTGGCACTGAGTCAGTCGGATATTTCGCACTGAGACAGTCGGATGTTTAGCACTGAGACAGTCGGATATTTCGCACTGAGACAGTCGGATGTTTAGCACTGAGAGAGTAGGATATTTTGCACTGAGACAGTCGGATGTTTAGCACTGAGACAGTCGGATGTTTAGCACTGAGAGAGTAGGATGTTTAGCACTGAGAGAGTCAGATGTTTAGCACTGAGACAGTCGGATGTTTAGCACTGAGACAGTCAGATGTTTGGCACTGAGACAGTCGGATATTTCGCACTGTGACAGTCGGATGTTTAGCACTGAGACAGTCGGATATTTCGCACTGAGACATGTTTGGCACTGAGACAGTCGGATATTTCGCACTGAGACAGTCGGATGTTTAGCACTGAGACAGTAGGATATTTTGCACTGAGACAGTCGGATGTTTAGCACTGAGACAGTCGGATGTTTGGCACTGAGACAGTCGGATATTTCGCACTGAGACAGTCGGATGTTTAGCACTGAGACAGTCGGATATTTCGCACTGAGACAGTCGGATGTTTAGCACTGAGACAGCAGATGTTTGGCACTGAGACAGTCGGATATTTCGCACTGAGACAGTCGGATGTTTAGCGCTGAGACAGTTGGATGTTGAGCACTGAGACAGTCGGATGTTTGGCACTGAGAAAGTCGGAGGTTTGGCACTGAGACAGTCGGATGTTTGGCATTGAGACAGTTAGCACTGAGACAGTCAGATGTTTAGCACAGAGACAGTCGGATGTTTAGCACTGAGACAGTCAGATGTTTGGCCCTGAGACAGTCGGATATTTAGCACTGAGACAGATGTTTGGCACTGAGTCAGTCGGATATTTCGCACTGAGACAGTCGGATGTTTAGCACTGAGACAGTCGTATATTGCGCACTGAGACAGATGTTTGGCACTGAGTCAGTCGAATATTTCGCACTGAGACAGTCGGATGTTTAGCACTGAGACAGTCGGATATTTCGCACTGAGACAGATGATTGGCACTGAGTCAGTCGGATATTTCGCACTGAGACAGTCGGATGTTTGGCACTGAGACAGTCGGATATTTAGCACTGAGACAGATGTTTGGCCCTGAGACAGTCGGATATTTCGCACTGAGATAGTCGGATGTTTAGCACTGAGACAGTCGCATGTTTAGCACTGAGACAGTCGGATGTTTGGCACTGAGACAGTCGGATGTTTAGCACTGAGACAGGCAGATGTTTAGCATTGAGGCAGTCGGATGTTTAGCACTGAGACAGTCAGATGTTTGGCACTGAGACAGTCGGATATTTCGCACTGAGACACTCGGATGTTTAGCACTGAGACAGTCGGATATTTCGCACTGAGACAGTCGGATGTTTAGCACTGAGAGAGTCGGATATTTTGCACTGAGACAGTCGGTCATTTAGCACTGAGACAGTCGGATATTTCGCACTGAGACAGTCGGATGTTTAGCACTGAGAGAGTAGGATATTTTGCACTGAGACAGTCGGATGTTTAGCACTGAGACAGTCGGATGTTTAGCACTGAGAGAGTAGGATATTTTTGCACTGAGACAGTCGGATGTTTAGCACTGAGACAGTCGGATATTTAGCACTGAGACAGGCAGATGTTTGGCACTGAGACAGTGGGATATTTCGCACTGAGACAGTCGGATGTTTAGCACTGAGACAGTCGGATATTTTGCACTGAGACAGTCGGATGTTTAGCACTGAGACAGTCGGATATTTCGCACTGAGACAGTCGGATGTTTAGCACTGAGACAGGCAGATGTTTGGCACTGAGACAGTCGGATATTTTGCACTGAGACAATCGGATGTTTAGCACTGAGACAGTCGGATATTTTGCACTGAGACAGTCGGATGTTTAGCACTGAGACAGTCGGATATTTCGCACTGAGACAGTCGGATGTTTAGCACTGAGACAGTCGGATGTTTGGCACTGAGACAGCCGGATATTTAGCACTGAGACAGATGTTTGGCCCTGAGACAGTCGGATATTTCGCACTGAGATAGTCGGATGTTTAGCACTGAGACAGTCGCATGTTTAGCACTGAGACAGTCGGATGTTTGGCACTGAGAGAGTCGGATGTTTAGCACTGAGACAGGCAGATGTTTAGCATTGAGGCAGTCGGATGTTTAGCACTGAGACAGTCAGATGTTTGGCACTGAGACAGTCGGATATTTCGCACTGAGACACTCGGATGTTTAGCACTGAGACAGTCGGATATTTCGCACTGAGACAGTCGGATGTTTAGCACTGTGAGAGTAGGATATTTTGCACTGAGACAGTCGGACATTTAGCACTGAGACAGTAGGATGTATAGCACTGAGACAGGCAGATGCTTGGCACTGAGATAGTCGGATATTTCGCACTGAGACAGTCGGATGTTTGCACTGAGACAGTCGGATGTTTGGCTCTGAGACAGTCGGATGTTTAGCACTGAGACAGTCGGATGTTTTGCACTGAGACAGTCGGATGTTTGGCACTGAGACAGTCGGATGTTTAGCACTGAGACAGTCAGATGTTTAGCATTGAGACAGTCGGATGTTTGCACTGAGACAGTCGGATATTTCGCACTGAGACAGGCAGATGTTTGGCACTGAGACAGTCGGATATTTCGCACTGAGACAGTCGGATGTTTAGCGCTGAGACAGTCTGATGTTGAGCACTGAGACAGTCGGATGTTTGGCACTGAGACAGTCGGACGTTTGGCATTGAGACAGCTAGCACTGAGACAGTCGGATCTTTAGCACTGAGACAGTCGGATGTTTGGCACTGAGAGAGTCGGATGTTTAGCACTGAGACAGTCAGATGTTTAGCATTGAGACAGTCGGATATTTCGCTCTGAGACAGATGTTTGGCACTGAGTCAGTCGGATATTTCGCACTGAGACAGTCGGATGTTTAGCACTGAGAGTCGGATATTTTGCACTGAGACAGTCGGATGTTTAGCACTGAGACAGGCAGATGTTTGGCACTGACGCAGTCGGATATTTCGCACTGAGACAGTCGGATATTTAGCACTGAGACAGTCGGATGTTTAGCACTGAGACAGTCGGATATTTTGCACTCAGACAGTCGGATGTTTAGCACTGAGACAGTCGGATATTTCGCACTGAGACAGTCGGATGTTTAGCACTTAGACAGTCAGATGTTTGGCACTGACGCAGTCGGATATTTTGCACTGAAACAGTCGGATATTTCGCACTGAGAGAGTCGGATGTTTGGCACTGTGACAGTCGGATATTTCGCACTGAGACAGTCGGATGTTTAGACTGAGACAGGCAGATGTTTGGCACTGAGGCAGTCGGATATTTCGCACTGAGACAGTCGGATATTTAGCACTGAGACAGTCGGATGTTTAGCACTGAGACAGTCGGATATTTTGCACTGAGACAGTCGGATGTTTAGCACTGAGACAGTCGGATATTTCGCACTGAGACAGTCGGATGTTTAGCACTGAGACAGTCGGATATTTCGCACTGAGACAGATGTTTCGCACTGAGTCAGTCGGATATTTCGCACTGAGACAGTCGGATGTTTGGCACTGAGAGAGTAGGATATTTTGCACTGAGACAGTCGGATGTTTAGCACTGAGACAGTCGGATGTTTGCACTGAGACAGTCGGATGTTTAGCACTGAGACAGTCGGATGTTTGGCACTGAGACAGTCGGATGTTTAGCGCTGAGACAGTTGGATGTTGAGCACGGAGACAGTCGGATGTTTGGCACTGAGACAGTCGGATGTTTAGCACTGAGACAGTCGGATGTTTGGCATTGAGACAGTTAGCACTGAGACAGGCAGCTGTTCAGCACTGAGACAGTCGCATGTTTAGCACTGAGACAGTCGGATGTTTAGCACTGAGACAGTTGGATATTTCGCACTGAGACAGTCGGATGTTTAGCACTGAGACAGGCGGATGTTTGGCACTGAGACAGTCGGATATTTCGCACTGAGACAGTCGGATGTTTAGCTCTGAGACAGTCGGATGTTTAGCACTGAGATAGTCGGATATTTTGCACTGAGACAGTCGGATGTTTAGCACTGAGACAGTGGGATGTTTCGCACTGAGACAGTCGGATGTTTAGCACTGAGACAGTCGGATGTTTGGCATTGAGACAGTCGGATATTTCGCACTGAGACAATCGGATATTTCGCACTGAGACAGTCGGATGTTTAGCACTGAGACAGTCGGATATTTTGCACTGAGACAGTCGGATGTTTAGCACTGAGACAGTCGGATATTTCGCGCTGAGACAGTCAGATGTTTGGCACTGAGACAGTCGGATGTTTGGCACTGAGACAGTCGGATGTTTAGCACTGAGACTGTCGGATATTTTGCACTGAGACAGTCGGATGTTTAGCACTGAGACAGTCGGATGTTTCGCACTGAGACAGTCGGATGTTTGGCACTGAGACAGTCGGATGTTTGGCACTGAGACAGTCGGATGTTTACCACTGAGACAGTTGGATATTTCGCCCTGAGACAGTCAGATGTTTGGCACTGAGACAGTCGGATGTTTAGCACTGAGACAGGCGGATGTTTAGCATTGAGACAGTCGGCTGTTTAGCACTGAGACAGTCAGATGTTTGGCACTGAGAGAGTCGGATATTTCGCACTGAGACAGTCGGATGTTTAGCACTGAGACAGTCGGATATTTCGCACTGAGACATGTTTGGCACTGAGACAGTCGGATATTTCGCACTGAGACAGTCAGATGTTTAGCACTGAGAGAGTAGGATATTTTGCACTGAGACAGTCAGATGTTTAGCACTGAGACAGTCGGATGTTTAGCACTGAGACAGGCGGATGTTTAGCACTGAGACAGTCGGATATTTCGCACTGAGACAGTCGGATGTTTAGCACTGAGACAGGCAGATGTTTCGCACTGAGACAGTCGGATATTTCGCACTGAGACAGTCGGATGTTTAGCGCTGAGACAGTCGGATTTTGAGCACTGAGACAGACGGATCTTTGGCACTGAGCAAGTCGGATGTTTGGCACTGAGACAGTCGGATGTTTGGCATTGAGACAGTTAGCACTGAGACAGTCGGATGTTTAGCACTGAGACAGTCGGATGTTTGGCACTAAGAGAGTCGGATGTTTAGCACTGAGACAGGCAGATGTTTAGCATTGAGACAGTCGGATGTTTAGCACTGAGACAGTCAGATGTTTGGCACTGAGACAGTCGGATATTTCGCACTGTGACAGTCGGATGTTTAGCACTGAGACAGTCGGATATTTCGCACTGAGACATGTTTGGCACTGAGACAGTCGGATAGTTCGCACTGAGACAGTCGGATGTTTAGCACTGAGACAGTCGGATATTTTGCACTGAGACAGTTGGATGTTTAGCACTGAGACAGTCAGATGTTTGGCACTGAGACAGTCGGATATTTCGCACTGAGACAGTCGGATGTTTAGCACTGAGACAGTCGGATATTTTGCACTGAGACAGTCGGAGGTTTAGCACTGAGACAGTGGGATATTTCGCACTGAGACAGTCGGATGTTTAGCACTGAGGCAGGCAGATGTTTGGCACTGAGACAGTCGGATATTTCGCACTGAGACAGTCGGATGTTTAGCGCTGAGACAGTTGGATGTTGAGCACTGAGACAGTCGGATGTTTGGCACTGAGAAAGTCGGATGTTTGGCACTGAGACAGTCGGATGTTTGGCATTGAGACAGTTAGCACTGAGACAGTCAGATGTTTAGCACAGAGACAGTCGGATGTTTAGCATTGAGACAGTCGGATGTTTAGCACTGAGACAGTCGGATGTTTGGCACTGCGACAGTCGGATATTTAGCACTGAGACAGATGTTTGGCACTGAGTCAGTCGGATATTTCGCACTGAGACAGTCGGATGTTTAGCACTGAGACAGTCGTATATTGCGCACTGAGACAGATGTTTGGCACTGAGTCAGTCGAATATTTCGCACTGAGACAGTCGGATGTTTAGCACTGAGACAGTCGGATATTTCGCACTGAGACAGATGTTTGGCACTGAGTCAGTCGGATATTTCGCACTGAGACAGTCGGATGTTTAGCACTGAGAGAGTAGGATATTTTGCACTGAGACAGTCGGATGTTTAGCACTGAGACAGTCGGATGTTTAGCACTGAGACAGTCGGATGTTTAGCACTGAGACAGTCGGATGTTTCGCACTGAGACAGGCAGATGTTTGGCACTGAGTCAGTCGGATATTTCGCACTGAGACAATCGGATATTTCGCACTGAGACAGTCGGATGTTTAGCACTGAGACAGTCGGATATTTTGCACTGAGACAGTCGGATGTTTGCACTGAGACAGTCGGATATTTAGCACTGAGACAGTCGGATGTTTGGGACTGAGACAGTCGGATGTTTGGCACTGAGACAGTCGGATGTTTAGCACTGAGACAGTCGGATATTTTGCACTGAGGCAGTCGGATGTTTAGCACTGAGACAGTTGGATATTTCGCACTGAGACAGTCGGATGTTTAGCACTGAGACAGGCAGATGTTTCGCACTGAGACAGTCGGATATTTCGCACTGAGACAGTCGGATGTTTAGCACTGAGACAGTCGGATTTTGAGCACTGAGACAGACGGATCTTTGGCACTGAGCAAGTCGGATGTTTGGCACTGAGACAGTCGGATGTTTGGCATTGAGACAGTTAGCACTGAGACAGTCGGATGTTTAGCACTGAGACAGTCGGATGTTTGGCACTAAGAGAGTCGGATGTTTAGCACTGAGACAGGCAGATGTTTAGCATTGAGACAGTCGGATGTTTAGCACTGAGACAGTCAGATGTTTGGCACTGAGACAGTCGGATATTTCGCACTGTGACAGTCGGATGTTTAGCACTGAGACAGTCGGATATTGCGCACTGAGACATGTTTGGCACTGAGACAGTCGGATAGTTCGCACTGAGACAGTCGGATGTTTAGCACTGAGAGAGTAGGATATTTTGCACTGAGACAGTCGGATGTTTAGCACTGAGACAGTCAGATGTTTGGCACTGAGACAGTCGGATATTTCGCACTGAGACAGTCGGATGTTTAGCACTGAGACAGTCGGATATTTGGCACTGAGACAGTCGGATGTTTAGCACTGAGACAGTCGGAGATTTAGCACTGAGACAGTCGGATGTTTAGCACTGAGACAGTCAGATGTTTGGCACTGAGACAGTCGGATATTTTGCACTGAGACAGTCGGATGTTTAGCGCTGAGACAGTTGGGTGTTGAGCACTGAGACAGTCGATGGTTTGGCATTGAGAAAGTCGGATGTTTGGCACTGAGACAGTCGGATGTTTGGCATTGAGACAGTTAGCACTGAGACAGTCAGATGTTTAGCACAGAGACAGTCGGATGTTTAGCATTGAGACAGTCGGATGTTTAGCACTGAGAGAGTAGGATATTTTGCACTGAGACAGTCGGATGTTTAGCACTGAGACAGTCGGATGTATAGCACTGAGACAGGCAGATGTTTGGCACTGAGACAGTCGGATATTTCGCACTGAGACAGTCGGATGTTTAGCACTGAGACAGTCGGATATTTTGCACTGAGACAGTCGGATGTTTAGCACTGAGACAGTCGGATATTTCGCACTGAGACAGTTGGATGTTTAGCACTGAGACAGTCAGATGTTTGGCACTGAGACAGTCGGATATTTGGCACTGAGACAGTCGGATGTTTAGCGCTGAGACAGTTGGATGTTGAGCACTGAGACAGTCGGTGGTTTGGCATTGAGAAAGTCGGATGTTTGGCACTGAGACAGTTGGATGTTTGGCATTGAGACAGTTAGCACTGAGACAGTCAGATGTTTAGCACAGAGACAGTCGGATGTTTAGCATTGAGACAGTCGGATGTTTAGCACTGAGACAGTCAGATGTTTGGCACTGAGACAGTCGGATATTTAGCACTGAGACAGATGTTTGGCACTGAGACAGTCGGATATTTCGCACTGAGACAGTCGGATGTTTAGCACTGAGACAGTCGTATATTTCGCACTGAGACAGATGTTTGGCACTGAGTCAGTCGAATATTTCGCACTGAGACAGTCGGATGTTTAGCACTGAGACAGTCGGATATTTTGCACTGAGACAGGCAGATGTTTAGCACTGAGACAGTCGGATGTTTAGCACTGAGACAGTCGGATGTTTGGCACTGAGACAGTCGGATATTTCGCACTGTGACAGTCGGATGTTTAGCACTGAGACAGTCGGATATTTCGCACTGAGACATGTTTGGCACTGAGACAGTCGGATATTTCGCACTGAGACAGTCGGATGTTTAGCACTGAGAGAGTAGGATATTTTGCACTGAGACAGTCGAATGTTTAGCACTGAGACAGTCGGATGTTTAGCACTGAGACAGTCGGATGTTTGGCACTGAGACAGTCGGATATTTCGCACTGAGACAGTCGGATGTTTAGCACTGAGACAGTCGGATATTTTGCACTGAGACAGTCGGATATTTTGCACTGAGACAGTCGGAGGTTTTGCACTGAGACAGTGGGATATTTCGCACTGAGACAGTCGGATGTTTAGCACTGAGGCAGGCAGATGTTTGGCACTGAGACAGTCAGATATTTCGCACTGACACAGTCGGATGTTTAGCGCTGAGACAGTCGGATGTTGAGCACTGAGACAGTCGGATGTTTGGCACTGAGAAAGTCGGATGTTTGGCACTGAGACTGTCGGATATTTTGCACTGAGACAGTCGGAGGTTTAGCACTGAGACAGTGGGATGTTTCGCACTGAGACAGTCGGATGTTTAGCACTGAGGCAGGCAGATGTTTGGCACTGAGACAGTCAGATATTTCGCACTGACACAGTCGGATGTTTAGCGCTGAGACAGTCGGATGTTGAGCACTGAGACAGTCGGATGTTTGGCACTGAGAAAGTCGGATGTTTGGCACTGAGACTGTCGGGTGTTTGGCACTGAGAGAGTCGGATGTTTGGCCCTGAGACAGTCGGATATTTCGCACTGAGACAGATGTTTGGCACTGAGTCAGTCGAATATTTCGCACTGAGACAGTCGGATGTTTAGCACTGAGACAGTCGGATATTTCGCACTGAGAGAGATGTTTGGCACTGAGTCAGTCGGATATTTCGCACTGAGACAGTCGGATGTTTAGCACTGAGAGAGTAGGATATTTTGCACTGAGACAGTCGGATGTTTAGCACTGAGACAGTCGGATGTTTAGCACTGAGACAGTCGGATATTTCGCACTGAGACAGTCGGATGTTTAGCACTGAGACAGGCAGATGTTTGGCACTGAGACAGTCGGATATTTCGCACTGAGACAGTCGGATGTTTGGCACTGAGACAGTTGGATATTTCGCACTGAGACAATCGGATATTTCGCACTGAGACAGTCGGATGTTTAGCACTGAGACAGTCGGATATTTTGCACTGAGACAGTCGGATGTTTTGCACTGAGACAGTCGGATATTTCGCACTGAGACAGTCGGATGTTTAGCACTGAGACAGTCGGATGTCTGGCACTGAGACAGTCGGATGTTTAGCGCTGAGACAGTCGGATATTTTGCACTGCGAGAGTCGGATGTTTAGACTGAGACAGTCGGATATTTCGCACTGAGACAGTCGGATGTTTGGCACTGAGACAGCCGGATGTTTGGCACTGAGACAGTCGAATGTTTAGCACTGAGACAGTCGGATATTTCGCCCTGAGACAGTGGGATATTTCGCACTGAGACAGTCGGATGTTTAGCACTGAGACAGTCGGATATTTTGCACTGAGACAGTCGGCTGTTTAGCACTGAGACAGTCGGATATTTCGCACTGAGTCAGTCGGATGTTTAGCACTGAGACAGTCAGATGTTTGGCACTGAGACAGTCGGATATTTCGCACTGAGACAGTCGGATGTTTAGCGCTGAGACAGTTGGATGTTGAGCACTGAGACAGACGGATGTTTGGCACTGAGACAGTCTGATGTTTGGCACTGAGACAGTCGGATGTTTGGCACTGAGACAGCACTGAGACAGTCGGATGTTTGGCACTGAGACAGTCGGATATTTCGCACTGTGACAGTCGGATGTTTAGCACTGAGACAGTCGGATATTGCGCACAGAGACATGTTTGGCACTGAGACAGTCGGATATTTCGCACTGAGACAGTCGGATGTTTAGCACTGAGAGAGGAGGATATTTTGCACTGAGACAGTCGGATGTTTAGCACTGAGACAGTCGGATGGTAAGCACTGAGACAGTCAGATGTTTGGCACTGAGACAGTCGGATATTTCGCACTGAGACAGTCGGATGTTTAGCACTGAGACAGTCGGATGTTTGGCACTGAGACAGTCGGATATTTTGCACTGAGACAGTCGGATGTTTAGCACTGAGACAGTCGGATATTTCGCACTGAGACAGTCGGATGTTTAGCACTGAGGCAGGCAGATGTTTGGCACTGAGACAGTCAGATATTTCGCACTGACACAGTCGGATGTTTAGCGCTGAGACAGTTGGATGTTGAGCACTGAGACAGTCGGATGTTTGGCACTGAGAAAGTCGGATGTTTGGCACTGAGACTGTCGGGTGTTTGGCACTGAGAGAGTCGGATGTTTGGCCCTGAGACAGTCGGATGTTTAGCACTGAGACAGTCGGATATTTTGCACTGAGACAGTCGGATGTTTAGCAATGAGACCGTCGGATGTTTAGCACTGAGACTGTCGGGTGTTTGGCACTGAGAGAGTCGGATATTTGGCCCTGAGACAGTCGGATGTTTAGCACTGAGACAGTCGGATATTTCGCCCTGAGACAGTCAGATGTTTGGCACTGAGACAGTCGGATGTTTAGCACTGAGACAGTCGGATGTTTGGCACTGAGAGAGTCAGATGTTTAGCACTGAGACAGGCGGATGTTTAGCATTGAGACAGTCGGATGTTTAGCACTGAGACAGGCAGATATTTGGCACTGAGGCAGTCGGATATTTCGCACTGAGACAGTCGGATGTTTCGCGCTGAGACAGTTGGATGTTGAGCACTGAGACAGTCGGATGTTTGGCACTGAGAAAGTCGGAGGTTTGGCACTGAGAGAGTCGGATGTTTGGGACTGAGACAGTCGGATGTTTAGCACTGAGACAGTCGGATATTTCGCACTGAGACAGATGTTTGGCACTGAGACAGTCGGATATTTCGCCCTGAGACAGTCGGATGTTTAGCACTGAGACAGTCGGATGTTTGGCACTGAGACAGTCAGATGTTTGGCACTGAGACAGTTAGCACTGAGACAGTCGGATGTTTAGCACTGAGACAGTCGGATGTTTGGCACTGAGACAGTCGGATGTTTAGCACTGAAACAGTCAGATGTTTGGCACTGAGACAGTCGGATATTTCGCACTGAGACAGATGTTTGGCACTGAGTCAGTCGGATATTTCGCACTGAGACAGTCGGATGTTTAGCACTGAGACAGTAGGATATTTTGCACTGAGACAGTCGGATGTTTAGCACTGAGAGAGTAGGATATTTTGCACTGAGACAGTCGGACATTTAGCACTGAGACAGTCGGATGTATAGCACTGAGACAGGCAGATGTTTGGCACTGAGACAGTCGGATATTTTGCACTGAGACAGTCGGATGTTTAGCACTGAGACAGTCGGATATTTCGCACTGAGACAGTCGGATGTTTAGCACTGAGACAGTCAGATGTTTGGCACTGAGACAGTCGGATATTTCGCACTGAGACAGTCGGATGTTTAGCACTGAGACAGTCGGATGTTGAGCACTGAGACAGTCGATGGTTTGGCATTGAGAAAGTCGGATGTTTGGCACTGAGACAGTCGGATGTTTGGCATTGAGACAGTTAGCTCTGAGACAGTCAGATGTTTAGCACAGAGACAGTCGGATGTTTAGCATTGAGACAGTCGGATGTTTAGCACTGAGGCAGTCAGATGTTTGGCACTGAGACAGTCGGATATTTAGCACTGAGACAGATGTTTGGCACTGAGTCAGTCGAATATTTCGCACTGAGACAGTCGGATGTTTAGCACTGAGACAGTCGGATATTTCGCACTGAGACAGATGTTTGGCACTGAGTCAGTCGGATATTTCGCACTGAGACAGTCGGATGTTTAGCACTGAGAGAGTAGGATATTTTGCACTGAGACAGTCGGATGTTTAGCACTGAGACAGTCGGATGTTTAGCACTGAGACAGTCGGATGTTTGGCACTGAGACAGTCGGATATTTCGCACTGAGACAGTCGGATGTTTGGCACTGAGACAGTTGGATATTTCGCACTGAGACAATCGGATATTTCGCACTGAGACAGTCGGATGTTTAGCACTGAGACAGTCGGATATTTTGCACTGAGACAGTCGGATGTTTTGCACTGAGACAGTCAGATGTTTGGCACTGAGACAGTCGGATGTTTAGCACTGAGACAGTCGGATATTTTGCACTGCGAGAGTCGGATGTTTAGCACTGACACAGTCGGATATTTCGCACTGAGACAGTCGGATGTTTGGCACTGAGACAGCCGGATGTTTGGCACTGAGACAGTCGGATGTTTAGCACTGAGACAGTCGGATATTTCGCCCTGAGACAGTGGGATATTTCGCACTGAGACAGTCGGATGTTTAGCACTGAGACAGTCGGATATTTTGCACTGAGACAGTCGGCTGTTTAGCACTGAGACAGTCGGATATTTCGCACTGAGACAGTCGGATGTTTAGCACTGAGACAGGCGGATGTTTGGCACTGAGACAGTCGGATATTTCGCACTGAGACAGTTGGATATTTAGCACTGAGACAGTCGGATGTTTAGCACTGAGACAGTCGGATATTTTGCACTGAGACAGTCGGCTGTTTAGCACTGAGACAGTCGGATATTTCGCACTGAGACAGTCGGATGTTTAGCACTGAGACAGTCGGATGTTTGGCACTGAGACAGTCGGATATTTAGCCCTGAGACAGTCGGATGTTTGGCACTGAGACAGTCGGATGTTTGGCACTGAGACAGTCGGATGTTTAGCACTGAGACAGTCGGATGTTTGGCACTGAGAGAGTCAGATGTTTAGCACTGAGACAGGCGGATGTTTAGCATTGAGACAGTCGGATGTTTAGCACTGAGACAGTCGGATGTTTGGCACTGAGACAGTCGGATATTTCGCCCTGAGACAGTGGGATATTTCGCACTGAGACAGTCGGATGTTTAGCACTGAGACAGTCGGATATTTTGCACTGAGACAGTCGGCTGTTTAGCACTGAGACAGTCGGATATTTCGCACTGAGTCAGTCGGATGTTTAGCACTGAGACAGTCAGATGTTTGGCACTGAGACAGTCGGATATTTCGCACTGAGACAGTCGGATGTTTAGCGCTGAGACAGTCGGATGTTGAGCACTGAGACAGACGGATCTTTGGCACTGAGAAAGTCTGATGTTTGGCACTGAGACAGTCGGATGTTTGGCATTGAGACAGCACTGAGACAGTCGGATGTTTAGCACTGAGACAGTCGGATGTTTGGCACTAAGAGAGTCGGATGTTTAGCACTGAGAGAGTCAGATGTTTAGCACTGAGACAGGCGGATGTTTAGCATTGAGACAGTCGGATGTTTAGCACTGAGACAGGCGGATGTTTGGCACTGAGGCAGTCGGATATTTTGCACTGAGACAGTCGGATATTTGCACTGAGACAGTCGGATGTTTAGCACTGAGACAGTTGGATATTTTGCACTGAGACAGTCGGATGTTTAGCACTGAGACAGTCGGATATTTCGCACTGAGACAGTTGTTTGGCACTGAGTCAGTCGGATATTTCGCACTAAGACAGTCGGATGTTTGGCACTGAGACAGTCGGATATTTCGCACTGAGACAGATGTTTGGCACTGAGAGTCGGATATTTTGCACTGAGACAGTCGGATGTTTAGCACTGAGACAGTCGGATGTTTGGGACTGAGACAGTCGGATGTTTGGCACTGAGACAGTCGGATATTTCGCACTGAGACAGATGTTTGGCACTGAGACAGTCGGATATTTCGCCCTGAGACAGTCAGATGTTTGGCACTGAGACAGTCGGATGTTTGGCACTGAGACAGTCAGATGTTTGGCACTGAGACAGTTAGCACTGAGACAGTCGGATGTTTAGCACTGAGACAGTCGGATATTTTGCACTGAGACAGTCGGATGTTCAGCACTGAGACAGTCGGATGTTTGCACTGAGACAGTCGGATGTTTAGCACTGAGGCAGTCGGATATTTCGCACTGAGACAGATGTTTGGCACTGAGTCAGTCGGATATTTCGCACTGAGACAGTCGGATGTTTAGCACTGAGAGATTAGGATATTTTGCACTGAGACAGTCGGATGTTTAGCACTGAGACAGTCGGATGTTTAGCACAGAGAGAGTCGGATGTTTGGCACTGAGAAAGTCGGATGTTTGGCACTGAGACAGTCGGATGTTTGGCACTGAGAAAGTCGGATGTTTGGCACTGAGACAGTCGGATGTTTGGCATTGAGACAGTTAGCACTGAGACAGTCGGATGTTTAGCACTGAGACAGTCGGATGTTTGGCACTGAGACAGTCGGATATTTCGCACTGTGACAGTCGGATGTTTAGCACTGAGACAGTCGGATATTTCGCACTGAGACATGTTTGGCACTGAGACAGTCGGATATTTCGCACTGAGACAGTCGGATGTTTAGCACTGAGAGAGTAGGATATTTTGCACTGAGACAGTCGAATGTTTAGCACTGAGACAGTCGGATGTTTAGCACTGAGACAGTCGGATGTTTGGCACTGAGACAGTCGGATATTTCGCACTGAGACAGTCGGATGTTTAGCACTGAGACAGTCGGATGTTTGGCACTGAGACAGTCGGATATTTTGCACTGAGACAGTCGGAGGTTTTGCACTGAGACAGTGGGATATTTCGCACTGAGACAGTCGGATGTTTAGCACTGAGGCAGGCAGATGTTTGGCACTGAGACAGTCAGATATTTCGCACTGACACAGTCGGATGTTTAGCGCTGAGACAGTCGGATGTTGGCACTGAGACAGTCGGATGTTTGGCACTGAGAAAGTCGGATGTTTGGCACTGAGACTGTCGGATATTTTGCACTGAGACAGTCGGAGGTTTAGCACTGAGACAGTGGGATATTTCGCACTGAGACAGTCGGATGTTTAGCACTGAGGCAGTCAGATGTTTGGCACTGAGACAGTCAGATATTTCGCACTGACACAGTCGGATGTTTAGCGCTGAGACAGTCGGATGTTTAGCACTGAGACAGTCGGATGTTTGGCACTGAGAAAGTCGGATGTTTGGCACTGAGACTGTCGGGTGTTTGGCACTGAGAGAGTCGGATGTTTGGCCCTGAGACAGTCGGATATTTCGCACTGAGACAGATGTTTGGCACTGAGTCAGTCGAATATTTCGCACTGAGACAGTCGGATGTTTGGCACTGAGACAGTCGGATATTTCGCACTGAGAGAGATGTTTGGCACTGAGTCAGTCGGATATTTCGCACTGAGACAGTCGGATGTTTAGCACTGAGAGAGTAGGATATTTTGCACTGAGACAGTCGGATGTTTAGCACTGAGACAGTCGGATGTTTAGCACTGAGACAGTCGGATGTTTAGCACTGAGACAGTCGGATGTTTAGCACTGAGACAGTCAGATGTTTGGCACTGAGACAGTCGGATATTTCGCACTGAGACAGTCGGATGTTTGGCACTGAGACAGTTGGATATTTCGCACTGAGACAGTTGGATGTTTCGCACTGAGACAGTCGGATGTTTAGCACTGAGACAGTCGGATATTTTGCACTGAGACAGTCGGATGTTTGCACTGAGACAGTCGGATATTTCGCACTGAGACAGTCGGATGTTTAGCACTGAGACAGTCGGATGTCTGGCACTGAGACAGTCGGATGTTTAGCGCTGAGACAGTCGGATATTTTGCACTGCGAGAGTCGGATGTTTAGACTGAGACAGTCGGATATTTCGCACTGAGACAGTCGGATGTTTGGCACTGAGACAGCCGGATGTTTGGCACTGAGACAGTCGAATGTTTAGCACTGAGACAGTCGGATGTTTGCACTGAGACAGTCGGATATTTCGCACTGAGACAGTCGGATGTTTAGCACTGAGACAGTCGGATATTTTGCACTGAGACAGTCGGCTGTTTAGCACTGAGACAGTCGGATATTTCGCACTGAGTCAGTCGGATGTTTAGCACTGAGACAGTCAGATGTTTGGCACTGAGACAGTCGGATATTTCGCACTGAGACAGTCGGATGTTTAGCGCTGAGACAGTTGGATGTTGAGCACTGAGACAGACGGATCTTTGGCACTGAGAAAGTCTGATGTTTGGCACTGAGACAGTCGGATGTTTGGCATTGAGACAGCACTGAGACAGTCGGATGTTTAGCACTGAGACAGTCGGATGTTTGGCACTAAGAGAGTCGGATGTTTAGCACTGAGAGAGTCAGATGTTTAGCACTGAGACAGGCGGATGTTTAGCATTGAGACAGTCGGATGTTTAGCACTGAGACAGGCGGATGTTTGGCACTGAGGCAGTCGGATATTTTGCACTGAGACAGTCGGATGTTTAGCACTGAGACAGTCGGATGTTTAGCACTGAGACAGTTGGATATTTTGCACTGAGACAGTCGGATGTTTAGCACTGAGACAGTCGGATATTTCGCACTGAGACAGTTGTTTGGCACTGAGTCAGTCGGATATTTCGCACTAAGACAGTCGGATGTTTGGCACTGAGACAGTCGGATATTTCGCACTGAGACAGATGTTTGGCACTGAGAGTCGGATATTTTGCACTGAGACAGTCGGATGTTTAGCACTGAGACAGTCGGATGTTTGGGACTGAGACAGTCGGATGTTTGGCACTGAGACAGTCGGATATTTCGCACTGAGACAGATGTTTGGCACTGAGACAGTCGGATATTTCGCCCTGAGACAGTCAGATGTTTGGCACTGAGACAGTCGGATGTTTGGCACTGAGACAGTCAGATGTTTGGCACTGAGACAGTTAGCACTGAGACAGTCGGATGTTTAGCACTGAGACAGTAGGATATTTTGCACTGAGACAGTCGGATGTTCAGCACTGAGACAGTCGGATCTTTGGCACTGAGTCAGTCGGATGTTTAGCACTGAGGCAGTCGGATATTTCGCACTGAGACAGATGTTTGGCACTGAGTCAGTCGGATATTTCGCACTGAGACAGTCGGATGTTTAGCACTGAGAGATTAGGATATTTTGCACTGAGACAGTCGGATGTTTAGCACTGAGACAGTCGGATGTTTAGCACAGAGAGAGTCGGATTTTTGGCACTGAGAAAGTCGGATGTTTGGCACTGAGACAGTCGGATGTTTGGCACTGAGAAAGTCGGATGTTTGGCACTGAGACAGTCGGATGTTTGGCATTGAGACAGTTAGCACTGAGACAGTCGGATGTTTAGCACTGAGACAGTCGGATGTTTGGCACTGAGACAGTCGGATATTTCGCACTGTGACAGTCGGATGTTTAGCACTGAGACAGTCGGATATTTCGCACTGAGACATGTTTGGCACTGAGACAGTCGGATATTTCGCACTGAGACAGTCGGATGTTTAGCACTGAGAGAGTAGGATATTTTGCACTGAGACAGTCGAATGTTTAGCACTGAGACAGTCGGATGTTTAGCACTGAGACAGTCGGATGTTTGGCACTGAGACAGTCGGATATTTCGCACTGAGACAGTCGGATGTTTAGCACTGAGACAGTCGGATGTTTGGCACTGAGACAGTCGGATATTTTGCACTGAGACAGTCGGAGGTTTAGCACTGAGACAGTGGGATATTTCGCACTGAGACAGTCGGATGTTTAGCACTGAGGCAGGCAGATGTTTGGCACTGAGACAGTCAGATATTTCGCACTGACACAGTCGGATGTTTAGCGCTGAGACAGTTGGATGTTGAGCACTGAGACAGTCGGATGTTTGGCACTGAGAAAGTCGGATGTTTGGCACTGAGACTGTCGGATATTTTGCACTGAGACAGTCGGAGGTTTAGCACTGAGACAGTGGGATATTTCGCACTGAGACAGTCGGATGTTTAGCACTGAGGCAGGCAGATGTTTGGCTCTGAGACAGTCAGATATTTCGCACTGACACAGTCGGATGTTTAGCGCTGAGACAGTCGGATGTTGAGCACTGAGACAGTCGGATGTTTGGCACTGAGAAAGTCGGATGTTTGGCACTGAGACTGTCGGGTGTTTGGCACTGAGAGAGTCGGATGTTTGGCCCTGAGACAGTCGGATATTTCGCACTGAGACAGATGTTTGGCACTGAGTCAGTCGAATATTTCGCACTGAGACAGTCGGATGTTTGGCACTGAGACAGTCGGATATTTCGCACTGAGAGAGATGTTTGGCACTGAGTCAGTCGGATATTTCGCACTGAGACAGTCGGATGTTTAGCACTGAGAGAGTAGGATATTTTGCACTGAGACAGTCGGATGTTTAGCACTGAGACAGTCGGATGTTTAGCACTGAGACAGTCGGATATTTCGCACTGAGACAGTCGGATGTTTAGCACTGAGACAGGCGGATGTTTGGCACTGAGACAGTCGGATATTTCGCACTGAGACAGTCGGATGTTTGGCACTGAGACAGTTGGATATTTCGCACTGAGACAATCGGATATTTCGCACTGAGACAGTCGGATGTTTAGCACTGAGACAGTCGGATATTTTGCACTGAGACAGTCGGATGTTTTGCACTGAGACAGTCGGATATTTCGCACTGAGACAGTCAGATGTTTAGCACTGAGACAGTCGGATGTCTGGCACTGAGACAGTCGGATGTTTAGCGCTGAGACAGTCGGATATTTTGCACTGCGAGAGTCGGATGTTTAGACTGAGACAGTCGGATATTTCGCACTGAGACAGTCGGATGTTTGGCACTGAGACAGCCGGATGTTTGGCACTGAGACAGTCGAATGTTTAGCACTGAGACAGTCGGATATTTCGCCCTGAGACAGTGGGATATTTCGCACTGAGACAGTCGGATGTTTAGCACTGAGACAGTCGGATATTTTGCACTGAGACAGTCGGCTGTTTAGCACTGAGACAGTCGGATATTTCGCACTGAGTCAGTCGGATGTTTAGCACTGAGACAGGCAGATGTTTGGCACTGAGACAGTCGGATATTTCGCACTGAGACAGTCGGATGTTTAGCGCTGAGACAGTTGGATGTTGAGCACTGAGACAGACGGATCTTTGGCACTGAGAAAGTCTGATGTTTGGCACTGAGACAGTCGGATGTTTGGCATTGAGACAGCACTGAGACAGTCGGATGTTTAGCACTGAGACAGTCGGATGTTTGGCACTAAGAGAGTCGGATGTTTAGCACTGAGACAGTCAGATGTTTAGCACTGAGACAGTCGGATGTTTAGCACTGAGACAGTCAGATGTTTGGCACTGAGACAGTCGGATATTTCGCACTGTGACAGTCGGATGTTTAGCACTGAGACAGTCGGATATTGCGCACAGAGACATGTTTGGCACTGAGTCAGTCGGATATTTCGCACTGAGACAGTCGGATGTTTAGCACTGAGAGAGGAGGATATTTTGCACTGAGACAGTCGGATGTTTAGCACTGAGACAGTCGGATGGTAAGCACTGAGACAGTCAGATGTTTGGCACTGAGACAGTCGGATATTTCGCACTGAGACAGTCGGATGTTTAGCACTGAGACAGTCGGATATTTGGCACTGAGACAGTCGGATATTTTGCACTGAGACAGTCGGATGTTTAGCACTGAGACAGTCGGATATTTCGCACTGAGACAGTCGGATGTTTAGCACTGAGGCAGGCAGATGTTTGGCACTGAGACAGTCAGATATTTCGCACTGACACAGTCGGATGTTTAGCGCTGAGACAGTTGGATGTTGAGCACTGAGACAGTCGGATGTTTGGCACTGAGAAAGTCGGATGTTTGGCACTGAGACTGTCGGGTGTTTGGCACTGAGAGAGTCGGATGTTTGGCCCTGAGACAGTCGGATGTTTAGCACTGAGACAGTCGGATATTTTGCACTGAGACAGTCGGATGTTTAGCAATGAGACCGTCGGATGTTTAGCACTGAGACTGTCGGGTGTTTGGCACTGAGAGAGTCGGATATTTGGCCCTGAGACAGTCGGATATTTAGCACTGAGACAGTCGGATATTTCGCACTGAGACAGTCAGATGTTTGGCACTGAGACAGTCGGATGTTTGGCACTGAGACAGTCGGATGTTTAGCACTGAGACAGTCGGATGTTTGGCACTGAGACAGTCAGATGTTTAGCACTGAGACAGGCGGATGTTTAGCATTGAGACAGTCGGATGTTTAGCACTGAGACAGGCAGATATTTGGCACTGAGGCAGTCGGATATTTCGCACTGAGACAGTCGGATGTTTCGCGCTGAGACAGTTGGATGTTGAGCACTGAGACAGTCGGATGTTTGGCACTGAGAAAGTCGGAGGTTTGGCACTGAGAGAGTCGGATGTTTGGGACTGAGACAGTCGGATGTTTGGCACTGAGACAGTCGGATATTTCGCACTGAGACAGATGTTTGGCACTGAGACAGTCGGATATTTCGCCCTGAGACAGTCAGATGTTTGGCACTGAGACAGTCGGATGTTTGGCACTGAGACAGTCAGATGTTTGGCACTGAGACAGTTAGCACTGAGACAGTCGGATGTTTAGCACTGAGACAGTCGGATGTTTGGCACTGAGACAGTCGGATGTTTAGCACTGAAACAGTCAGATGTTTGGCACTGAGACAGTCGGATATTTCGCACTGAGACAGATGTTTGGCACTGAGTCAGTCGGATATTTCGCACTGAGACAGTCGGATGTTTAGCACTGAGACAGTCGGATATTTTGCACTGAGACAGTCGGATGTTTAGCACTGAGACAGTAGGATGTTTTGCACTGAGACAGTCGGACATTTAGCACTGAGACAGTCGGATGTATAGCACTGAGACAGGCAGATGTTTGGCACTGAGACAGTCGGATATTTTGCACTGAGACAGTCGGATGTTTAGCACTGAGACAGTCGGATATTTCGCACTGAGACAGTTGGATGTTTAGCACTGAGACAGTCAGATGTTTGGCACTGAGACAGTCGGATATTTTGCACTGAGACAGTCGGATGTTTAGCGCTGAGACAGTTGGATGTTGAGCACTGAGACAGTCGATGGTTTGGCATTGAGAAAGTCGGATGTTTGGCACTGAGACAGTCGGATGTTTGGCATTGAGACAGTTAGCTCTGAGACAGTCAGATGTTTAGCACAGAGACAGTCGGATGTTTAGCATTGAGACAGTCGGATGTTTAGCACTGAGGCAGTCAGATGTTTGGCACTGAGACAGTCGGATATTTAGCACTGAGACAGATGTTTGGCACTGAGTCAGTCGAATATTTCGCACTGAGACAGTCGGATGTTTGGCACTGAGACAGTCGGATATTTCGCACTGAGACAGATGTTTGGCACTGAGTCAGTCGGATATTTCGCACTGAGACAGTCGGATGTTTAGCACTGAGAGAGTAGGATATTTTGCACTGAGACAGTCGGATGTTTAGCACTGAGACAGTCGGATGTTTAGCACTGAGACAGTCGGATGTTTAGCACTGAGACAGTCGGATATTTAGCACTGAGACAGTCGGATGTTTAGCACTGAGACAGTCGGATATTTCGCACTGAGACAGTTGGATGTTTCGCACTGAGACAGTCGGATGTTTAGCACTGAGACAGTCGGATATTTTGCACTGAGACAGTCGGATGTTTTGCACTGAGACAGTCAGATGTTTGGCACTGAGACAGTCGGATGTTTAGCACTGAGACAGTCGGATATTTTGCACTGCGAGAGTCGGATGTTTAGACTGACACAGTCGGATATTTCGCACTGAGACAGATGTTTGGCACTGAGACAGTCGGATATTTCGCCCTGAGACAGTCAGATGTTTGGCACTGAGACAGTCGGATGTTTGGCACTGAGACAGTCAGATGTTTGGCACTGAGACAGTTAGCACTGAGACAGTCGGATGTTTAGCACTGAGAGAGTAGGATATTTTGCACTGAGACAGTCGGATGTTCAGCACTGAGACAGTCGGATCTTTGGCACTGAGTCAGTCGGATGTTTAGCTCTGAGACAGTCGGATATTTCGCACTGAGACAGATGTTTGGCACTGAGTCAGTCGGATATTTTGCACTGAGACAGTCGGATGTTTAGCACTGAGAGATTAGGATATTTTGCACTGAGACAGTCGGATGTTTAGCACTGAGACAGTCGGATGTTTAGCACAGAGAGAGTCGGATTTTTGGCACTGAGACAGTCGGATGTTTGCACTGAGACAGTCGGATGTTTGGCACTGAGAAAGTCGGATATTTTGCACTGCGAGAGTCGGATGTTTAGACTGACACAGTCGGATATTTCGCACTGAGACAGTCGGATGATTGGCACTGAGACAGCCGGATGTTTGGCACTGAGACAGTCGAATGTTTAGCACTGAGACAGTCGGATGTTTCGCCCTGAGACAGTGGGATATTTCGCACTGAGACAGTCGGATGTTTAGCACTGAGACAGTCGGATATTTCGCACTGAGACAGTCGGATGTTTAGCACTGAGACAGGCAGATGTTTGGCACTGAGACAGTCGGATATTTCGCACTGAGACAGTCGGATGTTTAGCGCTGAGACAGTCGGATGTTTAGCACTGAGACAGACGGATCTTTGGCACTGAGACAGTCGGATGTTTGGCACTGAGATAGTCGGATGTTTGGCATTGAGACAGTTAGCACTGAGACAGTCGGATGTTTAGCACTGAGACAGTCGGATGTTTGGCACTGAGACAGTCGGATGTTTAGCACTGAAACAGTCAGATGTTTGGCACTGAGACAGTCGGATATTTCGCACTGAGACAGATGTTTGGCACTGAGTCAGTCGGATATTTCGCACTGAGACAGTCGGATGTTTAGCACTGAGAGTCGGATATTTTGCACTGAGACAGTCGGATGTTTAGCACTGAGAGAGTAGGATATTTTGCACTGAGACAGTCGGACATTTAGCACTGAGACAGTCGGATGTATAGCACTGAGACAGGCAGATGTTTGGCACTGAGACAGTCGGATATTTTGCACTGAGACAGTCGGATGTTTAGCACTGAGACAGTCGGATATTTCGCACTGAGACAGTTGGATGTTTAGCACTGAGACAGGCAGATGTTTGGCACTGAGACAGTCGGATATTTTGCACTGAGACAGTCGGATGTTTAGCGCTGAGACAGTTGGGTGTTGAGCACTGAGACAGTCGATGGTTTGGCATTGAGAAAGTCGGATGTTTGGCACTGAGACAGTCGGATGTTTGGCATTGAGACAGTTAGCTCTGAGACAGTCAGATGTTTAGCACAGAGACAGTCGGATGTTTAGCATTGAGACAGTCGGATGTTTAGCACTGAGGCAGTCAGATGTTTGGCACTGAGACAGTCGGATATTTAGCACTGAGACAGATGTTTGGCACTGAGTCAGTCGAATATTTCGCACTGAGACAGTCGGATGTTTAGCACTGAGACAGTCGGATATTTCGCACTGAGACAGATGTTTGGCACTGAGTCAGTCGGATATTTCGCACTGAGACAGTCGGATGTTTAGCACTGAGAGAGTAGGATATTTTGCACTGAGACAGTCGGATGTTTAGCACTGAGACAGTCGGATGTTTAGCACTGAGACAGTCGGATATTTCGCACTGAGACAGTCGGATGTTTAGCACTGAGACAGTCGGATGTTTGGCACTGAGACAGTCGGATATTTCGCACTGAGACAATCGGATATTTCGCACTGAGACAGTCGGATGTTTAGCACTGAGACAGTCGGATATTTTGCACTGAGACAGTCGGATGTTTTGCACTGAGACAGTCAGATGTTTGGCACTGAGACAGTCGGATGTTTAGCACTGAGACAGTCGGATATTTTGCACTGCGAGAGTCGGATGTTTAGACTGACACAGTCGGATATTTCGCACTGAGACAGATGTTTGGCACTGAGACAGTCGGATATTTCGCCCTGAGACAGTCGGATGTTTAGCACTGAGACAGTCGGATGTTTGGCACTGAGACAGTCAGATGTTTGGCACTGAGACAGTTAGCACTGAGACAGTCGGATGTTTAGCACTGAGACAGTCGGATATTTGCACTGAGACAGTCGGATGTTTAGCACTGAGACAGTCGGATCTTTGGCACTGAGTCAGTCGGATGTTTAGCACTGAGGCAGTCGGATATTTCGCACTGAGACAGATGTTTGGCACTGAGACAGTCGGATATTTCGCACTGAGACAGTCGGATGTTTAGCACTGAGAGATTAGGATATTTTGCACTGAGACAGTCGGATGTTTAGCACTGAGACAGTCGGATGTTTAGCACAGAGAGAGTCGGATTTTTGGCACTGAGAAAGTCGGATGTTTGGCACTGAGACAGTCGGATGTTTGGCACTGAGACAGTCGGATATTTTGCACTGCGAGAGTCGGATGTTTAGCACTGACACAGTCGGATATTTCGCACTGAGACAGTCGGATGTTTGGCACTGAGACAGCCGGATGTTTGGCACTGAGACAGTCGGATGTTTAGCACTGAGACAGTCGGATATTTCGCCCTGAGACAGTGGGATATTTCGCACTGAGACAGTCGGATGTTTAGCACTGAGACAGTCGGATATTTCGCACTGAGACAGTCGGATGTTTAGCACTGAGACAGGCAGATGTTTGGCACTGAGACAGTCGGATATTTCGCACTGAGACAGTCGGATGTTTAGCGCTGAGACAGTTGGATGTTGAGCACTGAGACAGACGGATGTTTGGCACTGAGAAAGTCGGATGTTTGGCACTGAGACAGTCGGATGTTTGGCATTGAGACAGTTAGCACTGAGACAGTCGGATGTTTAGCACTGAGACAGTCGGATGTTTGGCACTAAGAGAGTCGGATGTTTAGCACTGAGACAGTCAGATGTTTAGCACTGAGACAGTCGGATGTTTAGCACTGAGACAGTCCGATGTTTGGCACTGAGACAGTCGGATATTTCGCACTGTGACAGTCGGATGTTTAGCACTGAGACAGTCGGATATTGCGCACTGAGACATGTTTGGCACTGAGACAGTCGGATATTTCGCACTGAGACAGTCGGATGTTTAGCACTGAGAGAGTAGGATATTTTGCACTGAGACAGTCGGATGTTTAGCACTGAGACAGTCGGATGTTTAGCACTGAGACAGTCAGATGTTTGGCACTGAGACAGTCGGATATTTCGCACTGAGACAGTCGGATGTTTAGCACTGAGACAGTCGGATATTTGGCACTGAGACAGTCGGATATTTTGCACTGAGACAGTCGGATGTTTAGCACTGAGACAGTCGGATATTTCGCACTGAGACAGTCGGATGTTTAGCACTGAGGCAGGCAGATGATTGGCACTGAGACAGTCAGATATTTCGCACTGACACAGTCGGATGTTTAGCGCTGAGACAGTTGGATGTTGAGCACTGAGACAGTCGGATGTTTGGCACTGAGAAAGTCGGATGTTTGGCACTGAGACTGTCGGGTGTTTGGCACTGAGAGAGTCGGATGTTTAGCCCTGAGACAGTCGGATGTTTAGCACTGAGACAGTCGGATATTTTGCACTGAGACAGTCGGATGTTTAGCAATGAGACCGTCGGATGTTTAGCACTGAGACTGTCGGGTGTTTGGCACTGAGAGAGTCGGATATTTGGCCCTGAGACAGTCGGATGTTTAGCACTGAGACAGTCGGATATTTCGCACTGAGACAGTCGGATGTTTGGCACTGAGACAGTCGGATGTTTGGCACCGAGACAGTCGGATGTTTAGCACTGAGACAGTCGGATGTTTGGCACTGAGAGAGTCAGATGTTTAGCACTGAGACAGTCGGATGTTTAGCACTGAGACAGTCGGATGTTTAGCACTGAGACAGTCAGATGTTTGGCACTGAGGCAGTCGGATATTTCGCACTGAGACAGTCGGATGTTTAGCGCTGAGACAGTTGGATGTTGAGCACTGAGACAGTCGGATGTTTGGCACTGAGAAAGTCGGAGGTTTGGCACTGAGAGAGTCGGATGTTTGGCCCTGAGACAGTCGGATGTTTAGCACTGAGACAGTCGGATATTTTGCACTGAGACAGTCGGATGTTTAGCAATGAGACCGTTGGATGTTTAACACTGAGACTGTCGGGTGTTTGGCACTGAGAGAGTCGGATGTTTGGCCCTGAGACAGTCGGATGTTTAGCACTGAGACAGTCGGATATTTCGCCCTGAGACAGTCAGATGTTTGGCACTGAGACAGTCGGATGTTTGGCACTGAGACAGTCGGATGTTTAGCACTGAGACAGTCGGATGTTTGGCACTGAGAGAGTCAGATGTTTAGCACTGAGACAGTCAGATGTTTAGCATTGAGACAGTCGGATGTTTAGCACTGAGACAGGCGGATGTTTGGCACTGAGGCAGTCGGATATTTTGCACTGAGACAGTCGGATATTTTGCACTGAGACAGTCGGATGTTTAGCACTGAGACAGTTGGATATTTTGCACTGAGACAGTCGGATGTTTAGCACTGAGACAGTCGGATATTTCGCACTGAGACAGTTGTTTGGCACTGAGTCAGTCGGATATTTCGCACTAAGACAGTCGGATGTTTGGCACTGAGACAGTCGGATATTTCGCACTGAGACAGATGTTTGGCACTGAGAGTCGGATATTTTGCACTGAGACAGTCGGATGTTTAGCACTGAGACAGTCGGATGTTTGGGACTGAGACAGTCGGATGTTTGGCACTGAGACAGTCGGATATTTCGCACTGAGACAGATGTTTGGCACTGAGACAGTCGTATATTTCGCCCTGAGACAGTCGGATGTTTGGCACTGAGACAGTCGGATGTTTGGCACTGAGACAGTCAGATGTTTGGCACTGAGACAGTTAGCACTGAGACAGTCGGATGTTTAGCACTGAGACAGTAGGATATTTTGCACTGAGACAGTCGGATGTTCAGCACTGAGACAGTCGGATCTTTGGCACTGAGTCAGTCGGATGTTTAGCACTGAGGCAGTCGGATATTTCGCACTGAGACAGATGTTTGGCACTGAGTCAGTCGGATATTTCGCACTGAGACAGTCGGATGTTTAGCACTGAGAGATTAGGATATTTTGCACTGAGACAGTCGGATGTTTAGCACTGAGACAGTCGGATGTTTAGCACAGAGAGAGTCGGATTTTTGGCACTGAGAAAGTCGGATGTTTGGCACTGAGACAGTCGGATGTTTGGCACTGAGAAAGTCGGATGTTTGGCACTGAGACAGTCGGATGTTTGGCATTGAGACAGTTAGCACTGAGACAGTCGGATGTTTAGCACTGAGACAGTCGGATGTTTGGCACTGAGAGAGTCGGATGTTTAGCATTGAGACAGGCAGATGTTTAGCATTGAGGCAGTCGGATGTTTAGCACTGAGACAGTCAGATGTTTGGCACTGAGACAGTCGGATATTTGCACTGAGACAGTCGGATGTTTAGCACTGAGACAGTCGGATATTTCGCACTGAGACAGTCAGATGTTTAGCACTGAGAGAGTAGGATATTTTGCACTGAGACAGTCGGATATTTAGCACTTAGACAGTCGGATGTTTAGCACTGAGACAGTCAGATGTTTGGCACTGAGACAGTCGGATATTTCGCACTGAGAGAGTCGGATGTTTAGCACTGAGACAGTCGGATATTTCGCACTGAGACAGATGTTTCGCACTGAGTCAGTCGGATATTTCGCACTGAGACAGTCGGACGTTTGGCACTGAGAGAGTAGGATATTTTGCACTGAGACAGTCGAATGTTGAGCACTGAGACAGTCGGATGTTTGGCACTAAGACAGTCGGATGTTGAGCACTGAGACAGTCGGATGTTTGGCACTGAGACAGTCGGATGTTTAGCGCTGAGACAGTTGGATGTTGAGCACGGAGACAGTCGGATGTTTGGCACTGAGACAGTCGGATGTTTGGCACTGAGACAGTTAGCACTGAGACAGGCAGCTGTTCAGCACTGAGACAGTCGGATGTTTAGCACTGACACAGTCAGATGTTTGGCACTGAGACAGTCGGATATTTTGTACTGAGACAGTCGGATGTTTAGCACTGAGACAGTCGGATATTTCGCACTGAGACTGTTGGATGTTTAGCACTGAGACAGTCGGATGTTTAGCACTGAGACAGTCGGATGTTTGGCTCTGAGAGAGTCGGATGTTTAGCACTGAGACAGGCAGATGTTTAGCATTGAGGCAGTCGGATGTTTAGCACTGAGACAGTCAGATGTTTGGCACTGAGACAGTCGGATATTTCGCACTGAGACACTCGGATGTTTAGCACTGAGTCGGATATTTCGCACTGAGACAGTCGGATGTTTAGCACTGAGACAGTAGGATATTTTGCACTGAGACAGTCGGACATTTAGCACTGAGACAGTCGGATGTATAGCACTGAGACAGTCAGATGTTTGGCACTGAGACAGTCGGATATTTCGCACTGAGACAGTCGGATGTTTAGCACTGAGACAGTCGGATATTTTGCACTGAGAGTCGGATGTTTAGCACTGAGACAGTCGGATATTTCGCACTGAGACAGTTGGATGTTTAGCACTGAGACAGTCAGATGTTTGGCACTGAGACAGTCGGATATTTGGCACTGAGACAGTCGGATGTTTAGCGCTGAGACAGTCGGATGTTGAGCACTGAGACAGTCGGTGGTTTGGCATTGAGAAAGTCGGATGTTTGGCACTGAGACAGTCGGATGTTTGGCATTGAGACAGTTAGCACTGAGACAGTCAGATGTTTAGCACAGAGACAGTCGGATATTTAGCACTGAGACAGTCGGATGTTTTGCACTGAGACAGTCGGATATTTCGCACTGAGACAGTCAGATGTTTGGCACTGAGACAGTCGGATGTTTGGCACTGAGACAGTCGGATGTTTAGCACTGAGACAGTCGGATGTTTGGCACTGAGACAGTCGGATATTTCGCACTGAGACACTCGGATGTTTAGCACTGAGACAGTCGGATGTTTAGCACTGAGACAGTCGGATGTTTGGCACTGAGACAGTCGGATATTTCGCACTGAGACAGATGTTTAGCACTGAGTCAGTCGGATATTTCGCACTGAGACAGTCGGATGTTTAGCACTGAGACAGTCGTATATTTCGCACTGAGACAGATGTTTGGCACTGAGTCAGTCGAATATTTCGCACTGAGACAGTAGGATGTTTGGCACTGAGACAGTCGGATATTTCGCACTGAGAGAGATGTTTGGCACTGAGTCAGTCGGATATTTCGCACTGAGACAGTCGGATGTTTAGCACTGAGAGAGTAGGATATTTTGCACTGAGGCAGTCGGATGTTTAGCACTGAGACAGTCGGATATTTCGCACTGAGACAGTCGGATGTTTAGCACTGAGACAGGCGGATGTTTGGCACTGAGACAGTCGGATATTTCGCACTGAGACAGTCGGATGTTTGCACTGAGACAGTCGGATGTTTCGCACTGAGACAATCGGATATTTCGCACTGAGACAGTCGGATGTTTAGCACTGAGACAGTCGGATATTTTGCACTGAGACAGTCGGATGTTTAGCACTGAGACAGTCGGATATTTCGCACTGAGACAGTCGGATGTTTGGCACTGAGACAGTCGGATGTGTGGCACTGAGACAGTCGGATGTTTAGCACTGAGACAGTCGGATATTTTGCACTGCGAGAGTCGGATGTTTAGACTGAGACAGTCGGATATTTCGCACTGAGACAGTCGTATATTGCGCACTGAGACAGATGTTTGGCACTGAGTCAGTCGAATATTTGGCACTGAGACAGTCGGATGTTTGGCACTGAGACAGTCGGATATTTCGCACTGAGACAATCGGATATTTCGCACTGAGACAGTCGGATGTTTAGCACTGAGACAGTCGGATATTTTGCACTGAGACAGTCGGATGTTTAGCACTGAGACAGTCGGATATTTCGCACTGAGACAGTCGGATGTTTGGCACTGAGACAGTCGGATGTGTGGCACTGAGACAGTCGGATGTTTAGCACTGAGACAGTCGGATATTTTGCACTGCGAGAGTCGGATGTTTAGACTGAGACAGTCGGATATTTCGCACTGAGACAGTCGGATGTTTGGCACTGAGACAGCCGGATGTTTGGCACTGAGACAGTCGAATGTTTAGCACTGAGACAGTTGGATATTTCGCCCTGAGACAGTGGGATATTTCGCACTGAGACAGTCGGATGTTTAGCACTGAGACAGTCGGATATTTCGCACTGAGACAGTCGGATGTTTAGCACTGAGACAGGCAGATGTTTGGCACTGAGACAGTCGGATATTTCGCACTGAGACAGTCGGATGTTTAGCGCTGAGACAGTTGGATGTTTAGCACTGAGACAGACGGATCTTTGGCACTGAGAAAGTCGGATGTTTGGCACTGAGACAGTCGGATGTTTGGCATTGAGACAGTTAGCACTGAGACAGTCGGATGTTTAGCACTGAGACAGTCGGATGTTTGGCACTAAGAGAGTCGGATGTTTAGCACTGAGACAGTCAGATGTTTAGCATTGAGACAGTGGGATGTTTAGCACTGAGACAGTCAGATGTTTGGCACTGAGACAGTCGGATATTTCGCACTGTGACAGTCGGATGTTTAGCACTGAGACAGTCGGATATTGCGCACTGAGACATGTTTGGCACTGAGTCAGTCGGATATTTCGCACTGAGACAGTCGGATGTTTAGCACTGAGAGAGTAGGATATTTTGCACTGAGACAGTCGGATCTTTAGCACTGAGACAGTCGGATGTTTAGCACTGAGACAGTCGGATGTTTGGCACTGAGACAGTCGGATATTTCGCACTGAGACAGTCGGTTGTTTAGCACTGAGACAGTCGGATATTTGGCACTGAGACAGTCGGATATTTTGCACTGAGACAGTCGGAGGTTTAGCACTGAGACAGTGGGATATTTCGCACTGAGACAGTCGGATGTTTAGCACTGAGGCAGGCAGATGTTTGGCACTGAGACAGTCGGATGTTTGGCACTGAGACAGTCGGATGTTTGGCACTGAGACTGTCGGATGTTTAGCACTGAGACAGTCGGATGTTTGGCACTGAGACAGTCAGATGTTTAGCACTGAGACAGGCGGATGTTTAGCATTGAGACAGTCGGATGTTTAGCACTGAGACAGGCAGATGTTTGGCACTGAGGCAGTCGGATATTTCGCACTGAGACAGTCGGATGCTTAGCACTGAGACAGTTGGATGTTGAGCACTGAGACAGTCGGATGTTTGGCACTGAGAAAGTCGGAGGTTTGGCACTGAGAGAGTCGGATGTTTGGCCCTGAGACAGTCGGATGTTTAGCACTGAGACAGTCGGATATTTTGCACTGAGACAGTTGGATGTTTAGCAATGAGACCGTCGGATGTTTAGCACTGAGTCTGTCGGGTGTTTGGCACTGAGAGAGTCGGATGTTTGGCCCTGAGACAGTCGGATGTTTAGCTCTGAGACAGTCGGATATTTCGCACTGAGACAGTCGGATGTTTGGCACTGAGACAGTCGGATGTTTGGCACTGAGACAGTCGGATGTTTAGCACTGAGACAGTCGGATGTTTCGCACTGAGAGAGTCAGATGTTTAGTACTGAGACAGTCAGATGTTTAGCATTGAGACAGTCGGATGTTTAGCACTGAGACAGGCGGATGTTTGGCACTGAGGCAGTCGGATATTTTGCACTGAGACAGTCGGATATTTTGCACTGAGACAGTCGGATGTTTAGCACTGAGACAGTCGGATATTTTGCACTGAGACAGTCGGATGTTTAGCACTGAGACAGTCGGATATTTCGCACTGAGACAGTTGTTTGGCACTGAGTCAGTCGGATATTTCGCACTAAGACAGTCGGATGTTTGGCACTGAGACAGTCGGATATTTCGCACTGAGACAGATGTTTGGCACTGAGAGTCGGATATTTTGCACTGAGACAGTCGGATGTTTAGC
Organism: Hemiscyllium ocellatum; assembly: GCF_020745735.1. Taxonomy (NCBI): domain Eukaryota; kingdom Metazoa; phylum Chordata; class Chondrichthyes; order Orectolobiformes; family Hemiscylliidae; genus Hemiscyllium; species Hemiscyllium ocellatum. Next base: position 6,057,513 of record NC_083415.1, on the reverse strand, counting down.
ACTGAGACAGTCGGATGTTTGGGACTGAGACAGTCGGATGTTTGGCACTGAGACAGTCGGATATTTCGCACTGAGACAGATGTTTGGCACTGAGACAGTCGTATATTTCGCACTGAGACAGTCGGATGTTTGGCACTGAGACAGTCGGATGTTTAGCACTGAGACAGTCGGATGTTTGGCACTGAGACAGTCGGATGTTTAGCACTGAAACAGTCAGATGTTTGGCACTGAGACAGTCGGATATTTCGCACTGAGACAGATGTTTGGCACTGAGTCAGTCGGATATTTCGCACTGAGACAGTCGGATGTTTAGCACTGAGAGAGTAGGATATTTTGCACTGAGACAGTCGGATGTTTAGCACTGAGACAGTCGGATGTTCAGCACTGAGACAGTCGGATCTTTGGCACTGAGTCAGTCGGATGTTTAGCACTGAGACAGTCGGATATTTCGCACTGAGACAGATGTTTGGCACTGAGTCAGTCGGATATTTCGCACTGAGACAGTCGGATGTTTAGCACTGAGAGATTAGGATATTTTGCACTGAGACAGTCGGATGTTTAGCACTGAGACAGTCGGATGTTTAGCACAGAGAGAGTCGGATGTTTGGCACTGAGAAAGTCGGATGTTTGGCACTGAGACAGTCGGATGTTTGGCACTGAGAAAGTCGGATGTTTGGCACTGAGACAGTCGGATGTTTGGCATTGAGACAGTTAGCACTGAGACAGTCGGATGTTTAGCACTGAGACAGTCGGATGTTTGGCACTGAGAGAGTCGGATGTTTAGCATTGAGACAGGCAGATGTTTAGCATTGAGGCAGTCGGATGTTTAGCACTGAGACAGTCGGATGTTTGGCACTGAGACAGTCGGATATTTCGCACTGAGACACTCGGATGTTTAGCACTGAGACAGTCGGATATTTCGCACTGAGACAGTCAGATGTTTAGCACTGAGAGAGTAGGATATTTTGCACTGAGACAGTCGGATATTTAGCACTTAGACAGTCGGATGTTTAGCACTGAGACAGTCAGATGTTTGGCACTGAGACAGTCGGATATTTTGCACTGAGAGAGTCGGATGTTTAGCACTGAGACAGTCGGATATTTCGCACTGAGACAGATGTTTCGCACTGAGTCAGTCGGATATTTCGCACTGAGACAGTCGGATGTTTGGCACTGAGACAGTTAGCACTGAGACAGTCGGATGTTTAGCACTGAGACAGTCGGATGTTTGGCACTGAGACAGTCGGATGTTTAGCACTGAAACAGTCAGATGTTTGGCACTGAGACAGTCGGATATTTCGCACTGAGACAGATGTTTGGCACTGAGTCAGTCGGATATTTCGCACTGAGACAGTCGGATGTTTAGCACTGAGACAGTAGGATATTTTGCACTGAGACAGTCGGATGTTTAGCACTGAGAGAGTAGGATATTTTGCACTGAGACAGTCGGACATTTAGCACTGAGACAGTCGGATGTATAGCACTGAGACAGGCAGATGTTTGGCACTGAGACAGTCGGATATTTTGCACTGAGACAGTCGGATGTTTAGCACTGAGACAGTCGGATATTTCGCACTGAGACAGTCGGATGTTTAGCACTGAGACAGTCGGATGTTTGGCACTGAGACAGTTGGATGTTTCGCACTGAGACAGTCGGATGTTTAGCACTGAGACAGTCAGATGTTTGGCACTGAGACAGTCGGATATTTCGCACTGAGACAGTCGGATGTTTAGCATTGAGACAGTCGGATGTTTAGCACTGAGACAGTCAGATGTTTGGCACTGAGACAGTCGGATATTTCGCACTGAGACAGATGTTTGGCACTGAGACAGTCGGATAATTCGCACTGAGACAGTCGGATGTTTAGCACTGAGACAGTCGTATATTGCGCACTGAGACAGATGTTTGGCACTGAGTCAGTCGAATATTTCGCACTGAGACAGTAGGATGTTTGGCACTGAGACAGTCGGATATTTCGCACTGAGAGAGATGTTTGGCACTGAGTCAGTCGGATATTTCGCACTGAGACAGTCGGATGTTTAGCACTGAGAGAGTAGGATATTTTGCACTGAGGCAGTCGGATGTTTAGCACTGAGACAGTCGGATATTTCGCACTGAGACAGTCGGATGTTTAGCACTGAGACAGGCAGATGTTTGGCACTGAGACAGTCGGATATTTCGCACTGAGACAGTCGGATGTTTGGCACTGAGACAGTTGGATATTTCGCACTGAGACAATCGGATATTTCGCACTGAGACAGTCGGATGTTTAGCACTGAGACAGTCGGATATTTTGCACTGAGACAGTCGGATGTTTTGCACTGAGACAGTCGGATATTTCGCACTGAGACAGTCGGATGTTTGGCACTGAGACAGTCGGATGTGTGGCACTGAGACAGTCGGATGTTTAGCACTGAGACAGTCGGATATTTTGCACTGCGAGAGTCGGATGTTTAGACTGAGACAGTCGGATATTTCGCACTGAGACAGTCGGATGTTTGGCACTGAGACAGCCGGATGTTTGGCACTGAGACAGTCGAATGTTTAGCACTGAGACAGTTGGATATTTCGCCCTGAGACAGTGGGATATTTAGCACTGAGACAGTCGGATGTTTAGCACTGAGACAGTCGGATATTTCGCACTGAGACAGTCGGATGTTTAGCACTGAGACAGGCAGATGTTTGGCACTGAGACAGTCGGATATTTCGCACTGAGACAGTCGGATGTTTAGCGCTGAGACAGTTGGATGTTTAGCACTGAGACAGACGGATCTTTGGCACTGAGAAAGTCGGATGTTTGGCACTGAGACAGTCGGATGTTTGGCATTGAGACAGTTAGCACTGAGACAGTCGGATGTTTAGCACTGAGACAGTCGGATGTTTGGCACTAAGAGAGTCGGATGTTTAGCACTGAGACAGGCAGATGTTTAGCACTGAGACAGTGGGATGTTTAGCACTGAGACAGTCAGATGTTTGGCACTGAGACAGTCGGATATTTCGCACTGTGACAGTCGGATGTTTAGCACTGAGACAGTCGGATATTGCGCACTGAGACATGTTTGGCACTGAGTCAGTCGGATATTTCGCACTGAGACAGTCGGATGTTTAGCACTGAGAGAGTAGGATATTTTGCACTGAGACAGTCGGATCTTTAGCACTGAGACAGTCGGATGTTTAGCACTGAGACAGTCAGATGTTTGGCACTGAGACAGTCGGATATTTCGCACTGAGACAGTCGGTTGTTTAGCACTGAGACAGTCGGATATTTGGCACTGAGACAGTCGGATATTTTGCACTGAGACAGTCGGATGTTTAGCACTGAGACAGTCGGATATTTCGCACTGAGACAGTCGGATGTTTAGCACTGAGGCAGGCAGATGTTTGGCACTGAGACAGTCGGATGTTTGGCACTGAGAAAGTCGGATGTTTGGCACTGAGACTGTCGGATGTTTAGCACTGAGACAGTCGGATGTTTGGCACTGAGAGAGTCAGATGTTTAGCACTGAGACAGGCGGATGTTTAGCATTGAGACAGTCGGATGTTTAGCACTGAGACAGGCAGATGTTTGGCACTGAGGCAGTCGGATATTTCGCACTGAGACAGTCGGATGCTTAGCACTGAGACAGTCGGATGTTGAGCACTGAGACAGTCGGATGTTTGGCACTGAGAAAGTCGGAGGTTTGGCACTGAGAGAGTCGGATGTTTGGCCCTGAGACAGTCGGATGTTTAGCACTGAGACAGTCGGATATTTTGCACTGAGACAGTTGGATGTTTAGCAATGAGACCGTCGGATGTTTAGCACTGAGTCTGTCGGGTGTTTGGCACTGAGAGAGTCGGATGTTTGGCCCTGAGACAGTCGGATGTTTAGCTCTGAGACAGTCGGATATTTCGCACTGAGACAGTCAGATGTTTGGCACTGAGACAGTCGGATGTTTGGCACTGAGACAGTCGGATGTTTAGCACTGAGACAGTCGGATGTTTGGCACTGAGAGAGTCAGATGTTTAGCACTGAGACAGGCGGATGTTTAGCATTGAGACAGTCGGATGTTTAGCACTGAGACAGGCGGATGTTTGGCACTGAGGCAGTCGGATATTTTGCACTGAGACAGTCGGATATTTAGCACTGAGACAGTCGGATGTTTAGCACTGAGACAGTCGGATATTTTGCACTGAGACAGTCGGATGTTTAGCACTGAGACAGTCGGATATTTCGCACTGAGACAGTTGTTTGGCACTGAGTCAGTCGGATATTTCGCACTAAGACAGTCGGATGTTTGGCACTGAGACAGTCGGATATTTCACACTGAGACAGATGTTTGGCACTGAGAGTCGGATATTTTGCACTGAGACAGTCGGATGTTTAGCACTGAGACAGTCGGATGTTTGGGACTGAGACAGTCGGATGTTTGGCACTGAGACAGTCGGATATTTCGCACTGAGACAGATGTTTGGCACTGAGACAGTCGTATATTTCGCACTGAGACAGTCGGATGTTTGGCACTGAGACAGTCGGATGTTTAGCACTGAGACAGTCGGATGTTTGGCACTGAGACAGTCGGATGTTTAGCACTGAAACAGTCAGATGTTTGGCACTGAGACAGTCGGATATTTCGCACTGAGACAGATGTTTGGCACTGAGTCAGTCGGATATTTCGCACTGAGACAGTCGGATGTTTAGCACTGAGACAGTCGGATGTTTAGCACTGAGACAGCAGATGTTTGGCACTGAGACAGTCGGATATTCGCACTGAGACAGTCGGATGTTTAGCACTGAGACAGTTGGATGTTTAGCACTGAGACAGACGGATCTTTGGCACTGAGAAAGTCGGATGTTTGGCACTGAGACAGTCGGATGTTTGGCATTGAGACAGTTAGCACTGAGACAGTCGGATGTTTAGCACTGAGACAGTCGGATGTTTGGCACTAAGAGAGTCGGATGTTTAGCACTGAGACAGTCAGATGTTTAGCACTGAGACAGTGGGATGTTTAGCACTGAGACAGTCGGATGTTTGGCACTGAGACAGTCGGATATTTCGCACTGTGACAGTCGGATGTTTAGCACTGAGACAGTCGGATATTTCGCACTGAGACATGTTTGGCACTGAGACAGTCGGATATTTCGCACTGAGACAGTCGGATGTTTAGCACTGAGAGAGTAGGATATTTTGCACTGAGACAGTCGGATCTTTAGCACTGAGACAGTCGGATGTTTAGCACTGAGACAGTCGGATGTTTGGCACTGAGACAGTCGGATATTTCGCACTGAGACAGTCGGTTGTTTAGCACTGAGACAGTCGGATATTTGGCACTGAGACAGTCGGATATTTTGCACTGAGACAGTCGGAGGTTTAGCACTGAGACAGTGGGATATTTCGCACTGAGACAGTCGGATGTTTAGCACTGAGGCAGGCAGATGTTTGGCACTGAGACAGTCGGATGTTTGGCACTGAGAAAGTCGGATGTTTGGCACTGAGACTGTCGGATGTTTAGCACTGAGACAGTCGGATGTTTGGCACTGAGAGAGTCAGATGTTTAGCACTGAGACAGGCGGATGTTTAGCATTGAGACAGTCGGATGTTTAGCACTGAGACAGGCGGATGTTTGGCACTGAGGCAGTCGGATATTTCGCACTGAGACAGTCGGATGCTTAGCACTGAGACAGTCGGATGTTTAGCACTGAGACAGTCGGATGTTTGGCACTGAGAAAGTCGGAGGTTTGGCACTGAGAGAGTCGGATGTTTGGCCCTGAGACAGTCGGATGTTTAGCACTGAGACAGTCGGATATTTTGCACTGAGACAGTTGGATGTTTAGCAATGAGACCGTCGGATGTTTAGCACTGAGTCTGTCGGGTGTTTGGCACTGAGAGAGTCGGATGTTTGGCCCTGAGACAGTCGGATGTTTAGCTCTGAGACAGTCGGATATTTCGCACTGAGACAGTCGGATGTTTGGCACTGAGACAGTCGGATGTTTGGCACTGAGACAGTCGGATGTTTAGCACTGAGACAGTCGGATGTTTAGCACTGAGGCAGTCGGATATTTTGCACTGAGACAGTCGGATATTTTGCACTGAGACAGTCGGATGTTTAGCACTGAGACAGTCGGATATTTTGCACTGAGACAGTCGGATGTTTAGCACTGAGACAGTCGGATATTTCGCACTGAGACAGTTGTTTGGCACTGAGTCAGTCGGATATTTCGCACTGAGACAGTCGGATGTTTGCACTGAGACAGTCGGATATTTCACACTGAGACAGATGTTTGGCACTGAGAGTCGGATATTTTGCACTGAGACAGTCGGATGTTTAGCACTGAGACAGTCGGATGTTTGGGACTGAGACAGTCGGATGTTTGGCACTGAGACAGTCGGATATTTCGCACTGAGACAGATGTTTGGCACTGAGACAGTCGTATATTTCGCCCTGAGACAGTCGGATGTTTGCACTGAGACAGTCGGATGTTTGGCACTGAGACAGTCAGATGTTTGGCACTGAGACAGTCGGATGTTTAGCACTGAAACAGTCAGATGTTTGGCACTGAGACAGTCGGATATTTCGCACTGAGACAGATGTTTGGCACTGAGTCAGTCGGATATTTCGCACTGAGACAGTCGGATGTTTAGCACTGAGAGAGTAGGATATTTTGCACTGAGACAGTCGGATGTTTAGCACTGAGACAGTCGGATGTTCAGCACTGAGACAGTCGGATCTTTGGCACTGAGTCAGTCGGATGTTTAGCACTGAGACAGTCGGATATTTCGCACTGAGACAGATGTTTGGCACTGAGTCAGTCGGATATTTCGCACTGAGACAGTCGGATGTTTAGCACTGAGAGGTTAGGATATTTTGCACTGAGACAGTCGGATGTTTAGCACTGAGACAGTCGGATGTTTAGCACAGAGAGAGTCGGATGTTTGGCACTGAGAAAGTCGGATGTTTGGCACTGAGACAGTCGGATGTTTGGCACTGAGAAAGTCGGATGTTTGGCACTGAGACAGTCGGATGTTTGGCATTGAGACAGTTAGCACTGAGACAGTCGGATGTTTAGCACTGAGACAGTCGGATGTTTGGCACTGAGAGAGTCGGATGTTTAGCATTGAGACAGGCAGATGTTTAGCATTGAGGCAGTCGGATGTTTAGCACTGAGACAGTCAGATGTTTGGCACTGAGACAGTCGGATATTTCGCACTGAGACACTCGGATGTTTAGCACTGAGACAGTCGGATATTTCGCACTGAGACAGTCAGATGTTTAGCACTGAGAGAGTAGGATATTTTGCACTGAGACAGTCGGATATTTAGCACTTAGACAGTCGGATGTTTAGCACTGAGACAGGCAGATGTTTGGCACTGAGACAGTCGGATATTTTGCACTGAGAGAGTCGGATGTTTAGCACTGAGACAGTCGGATATTTCGCACTGAGACAGATGTTTCGCACTGAGTCAGTCGGATATTTCGCACTGAGACAGTCGGATGTTTGGCACTGAGACAGTTAGCACTGAGACAGTCGGATGTTTAGCACTGAGACAGTCGGATGTTTGGCACTGAGACAGTCGGATGTTTAGCACTGAAACAGTCAGATGTTTGGCACTGAGACAGTCGGATATTTCGCACTGAGACAGATGTTTGGCACTGAGTCAGTCGGATATTTCGCACTGAGACAGTCGGATGTTTAGCACTGAGACAGTCGGATATTTTGCACTGAGACAGTCGGATGTTTAGCACTGAGACAGTAGGATATTTTGCACTGAGACAGTCGGACATTTAGCACTGAGACAGTCGGATGTATGGCACTGAGACAGGCAGATGTTTGGCACTGAGACAGTCGGATATTTTGCACTGAGACAGTCGGATGTTTAGCACTGAGACAGTCGGATATTTCGCACTGAGACAGTCGGATGTTTAGCACTGAGACGGTCAGATGTTTGGCACTGAGACAATTGGATATTTCGCACTGAGACAGTCGGATGTTTAGCACTGAGACAGGCAGATGTTTGGCACTGAGACAGTCGGATATTTCGCACTGAGACAGTCGGATGTTTGGCACTGAGACAGTTGGATATTTCGCACTGAGACAGTTGGATATTTCGCACTGAGACAGTCGGATGTTTAGCACTGAGACAGTCGGATATTTTGCACTGAGACAGTCGGATGTTTTGCACTGAGACAGTCGGATATTTCGCACTGAGACAGTCAGATGTTTGGCACTGAGACAGTCGGATGTGTGGCACTGAGACAGTCGGATGTTTAGCACTGAGACAGTCGGATATTTTGCACTGCGAGAGTCGGATGTTTAGACTGAGACAGTCGGATATTTCGCACTGAGACAGTCGGATGTTTGGCACTGAGACAGCCGGATGTTTGGCACTGAGACAGTCGATGTTTAGCACTGAGACAGTTGGATATTTCGCCCTGAGACAGTGGGATATTTCGCACTGAGACAGTCGGATGTTTAGCACTGAGACAGTCGGATATTTCGCACTGAGACAGTCGGATGTTTAGCACTGAGACAGGCAGATGTTTGGCACTGAGACAGTCGGATATTTCGCACTGAGACAGTCGGATGTTTAGCGCTGAGACAGTTGGATGTTTAGCACTGAGACAGACGGATCTTTGGCACTGAGAAAGTCGGATGTTTGGCACTGAGACAGTCGGATGTTTGGCATTGAGACAGTTAGCACTGAGACAGTCGGATGTTTAGCACTGAGACAGTCGGATGTTTGGCACTAAGAGAGTCGGATGTTTAGCACTGAGACAGGCAGATGTTTAGCATTGAGACAGTGGGATGTTTAGCACTGAGACAGTCAGATGTTTGGCACTGAGACAGTCGGATATTTCGCACTGTGACAGTCGGATGTTTAGCACTGAGACAGTCGGATATTGCGCACTGAGACATGTTTGGCACTGAGTCAGTCGGATATTTCGCACTGAGACAGTCGGATGTTTAGCACTGAGAGAGTAGGATATTTTGCACTGAGACAGTCGGATCTTTAGCACTGAGACAGTCGGATGTTTAGCACTGAGACAGTCAGATGTTTGGCACTGAGACAGTCGGATATTTCGCACTGAGACAGTCGGTTGTTTAGCACTGAGACAGTCGGATATTTGGCACTGAGACAGTCGGATATTTTGCACTGAGACAGTCGGAGGTTTAGCACTGAGACAGTGGGATATTTCGCACTGAGACAGTCGGATGTTTAGCACTGAGGCAGGCAGATGTTTGGCACTGAGACAGTCGGATGTTTGGCACTGAGAAAGTCGGATGTTTGGCACTGAGACTGTCGGATGTTTAGCACTGAGACAGTCGGATGTTTGGCACTGAGAGAGTCAGATGTTTAGCACTGAGACAGTCGGATGTTTAGCACTGAGACAGTCGGATGTTTAGCACTGAGACAGTCAGATGTTTGGCACTGAGGCAGTCGGATATTTCGCACTGAGACAGTCGGATGCTTAGCGCTGAGACAGTTGGATGTTGAGCACTGAGACAGTCGGATGTTTGGCACTGAGAAAGTCGGAGGTTTGGCACTGAGAGAGTCGGATGTTTGGCCCTGAGACAGTCGGATGTTTAGCACTGAGACAGTCGGATATTTTGCACTGAGACAGTTGGATGTTTAGCAATGAGACCGTCGGATGTTTAGCACTGAGACTGTCGGGTGTTTGGCACTGAGAGAGTCGGATGTTTGGCCCTGAGACAGTCGGATGTTTAGCTCTGAGACAGTCGGATATTTCGCACTGAGACAGTCGGATGTTTGGCACTGAGACAGTCGGATGTTTGGCACTGAGACAGTCGGATGTTTAGCACTGAGACAGTCGGATGTTTGGCACTGAGAGAGTCAGATGTTTAGTACTGAGACAGTCAGATGTTTAGCATTGAGACAGTCGGATGTTTAGCACTGAGACAGGCGGATGTTTGGCACTGAGGCAGTCGGATATTTTGCACTGAGACAGTCGGATATTTAGCACTGAGACAGTCGGATGTTTACCACTGAGACAGTCGGATATTTTGCACTGAGACAGTCGGATGTTTAGCACTGAGACAGTCGGATATTTCGCACTGAGACAGTTGTTTGGCACTGAGTCAGTCGGATATTTCGCACTAAGACAGTCGGATGTTTGGCACTGAGACAGTCGGATATTTCACACTGAGACAGATGTTTGGCACTGAGAGTCGGATATTTTGCACTGAGACAGTCGGATGTTTAGCACTGAGACAGTCGGATGTTTGGGACTGAGACAGTCGGATGTTTGGCACTGAGACAGTCGGATATTTCGCACTGAGACAGATGTTTGGCACTGAGACAGTCGTATATTTCGCCCTGAGACAGTCGGATGTTTGGCACTGAGACAGTCGGATGTTTGGCACTGAGACAGTCAGATGTTTGGCACTGAGACAGTCGGATGTTTAGCACTGAAACAGTCAGATGTTTGGCACTGAGACAGTCGGATATTTCGCACTGAGACAGATGTTTGGCACTGAGTCAGTCGGATATTTCGCACTGAGACAGTCGGATGTTTAGCACTGAGAGAGTAGGATATTTTGCACTGAGACAGTCGGATGTTTAGCACTGAGACAGTCGGATGTTCAGCACTGAGACAGTCGGATCTTTGGCACTGAGTCAGTCGGATGTTTAGCACTGAGACAGTCGGATATTTCGCACTGAGACAGATGTTTGGCACTGAGTCAGTCGGATATTTCGCACTGAGACAGTCGGATGTTTAGCACTGAGAGATTAGGATATTTTGCACTGAGACAGTCGGATGTTTAGCACTGAGACAGTCGGATGTTTAGCACAGAGAGAGTCGGATGTTTGGCACTGAGAAAGTCGGATGTTTGGCACTGAGACAGTCGGATGTTTGGCACTGAGAAAGTCGGATGTTTGGCACTGAGACAGTCGGATGTTTGGCATTGAGACAGTTAGCACTGAGACAGTCGGATGTTTAGCACTGAGACAGTCGGATGTTTGGCACTGAGAGAGTCGGATGTTTAGCATTGAGACAGGCAGATGTTTAGCATTGAGGCAGTCGGATGTTTAGCACTGAGACAGTCAGATGTTTGGCACTGAGACAGTCAGATATTTCGCACTGAGACACTCGGATGTTTAGCACTGAGACAGTCGGATATTTCGCACTGAGACAGTCAGATGTTTAGCACTGAGAGAGTAGGATATTTTGCACTGAGACAGTCGGATATTTAGCACTTAGACAGTCGGATGTTTAGCACTGAGACAGTCAGATGTTTGGCACTGAGACAGTCGGATATTTTGCACTGAGAGAGTCGGATGTTTAGCACTGAGACAGTCGGATATTTCGCACTGAGACAGATGTTTCGCACTGAGTCAGTCGGATATTTCGCACTGAGACAGTCGGATGTTTGGCACTGAGACAGTTAGCACTGAGACAGTCGGATGTTTAGCACTGAGACAGTCGGATATTTCGCACTGAGACAGATGTTTGGCACTGAGTCAGTCGGATATTTCGCACTGAGACAGTCGGATGTTTAGCACTGAGAGAGTAGGATATTTTGCACTGAGACAGTCGGATGTTTAGCACTGAGACAGTCGGATGTTCAGCACTGAGACAGTCGGATCTTTGGCACTGAGTCAGTCGGATGTTTAGCACTGAGACAGTCGGATATTTCGCACTGAGACAGATGTTTGGCACTGAGTCAGTCGGATATTTCGCACTGAGACAGTCGGATGTTTAGCACTGAGAGATTAGGATATTTTGCACTGAGACAGTCGGATGTTTAGCACTGAGACAGTCGGATGTTTAGCACAGAGAGAGTCGGATGTTTGGCACTGAGAAAGTCGGATGTTTGGCACTGAGACAGTCGGATGTTTGGCACTGAGAAAGTCGGATGTTTGGCACTGAGACAGTCGGATGTTTGGCATTGAGACAGTTAGCACTGAGACAGTCGGATGTTTAGCACTGAGACAGTCGGATGTTTGGCACTGAGAGAGTCGGATGTTTAGCATTGAGACAGGCAGATGTTTAGCATTGAGGCAGTCGGATGTTTAGCACTGAGACAGTCAGATGTTTGGCACTGAGACAGTCGGATATTTCGCACTGAGACACTCGGATGTTTAGCACTGAGACAGTCGGATATTTCGCACTGAGACAGTCAGATGTTTAGCACTGAGAGAGTAGGATATTTTGCACTGAGACAGTCGGATATTTAGCACTTAGACAGTCGGATGTTTAGCACTGAGACAGTCAGATGTTTGGCACTGAGACAGTCGGATATTTTGCACTGAGAGAGTCGGATGTTTAGCACTGAGACAGTCGGATATTTCGCACTGAGACAGATGTTTCGCACTGAGTCAGTCGGATATTTCGCACTGAGACAGTCGGATGTTTGGCACTGAGACAGTTAGCACTGAGACAGTCGGATGTTTAGCACTGAGACAGTCAGATGTTTGGCACTGAGACAGTCGGATGTTTAGCACTGAAACAGTCAGATGTTTGGCACTGAGACAGTCGGATATTTCGCACTGAGACAGATGTTTGGCACTGAGTCAGTCGGATATTTCGCACTGAGACAGTCGGATGTTTAGCACTGAGACAGTCGGATATTTTGCACTGAGACAGTCGGATGTTTAGCACTGAGAGAGTAGGATATTTTGCACTGAGACAGTCGGACATTTAGCACTGAGACAGTCGGATGTATAGCACTGAGACAGGCAGATGTTTGGCACTGAGACAGTCGGATATTTTGCACTGAGACAGTCGGATGTTTAGCACTGAGACAGTCGGATATTTCGCACTGAGACAGTTGGATGTTTAGCACTGAGACAGGCAGATGTTTAGCACTGAGACAGTCGGATATTTTGCACTGAGACAGTCGGATGTTTAGCGCTGAGACAGTTGGATGTTGAGCACTGAGACAGTCGATGGTTTGGCATTGAGAAAGTCGGATGTTTGGCACTGAGACAGTCGGATGTTTGGCATTGAGACAGTTAGCTCTGAGACAGTCAGATGTTTAGCACTGAGACAGTCGGATGTTTAGCATTGAGACAGTCGGATGTTTAGCACTGAGGCAGTCAGATGTTTGGCACTGAGACAGTCGGATATTTAGCACTGAGACAGATGTTTGGCACTGAGTCAGTCGAATATTTCGCACTGAGACAGTCGGATGTTTGGCACTGAGACAGTCGGATATTTCGCACTGAGACAGATGTTTGGCACTGAGTCAGTCGGATATTTCGCACTGAGACAGTCGGATGTTTAGCACTGAGAGAGTAGGATATTTTGCACTGAGACAGTCGGATGTTTAGCACTGAGACAGTCGGATGTTTAGCACTGAGACAGTCGGATATTTCGCACTGAGACAGTCGGATATTTCGCACTGAGACAGTCGGATGTTTGGCACTGAGACAGTTGGATATTTCGCACTGAGACAATCGGATATTTCGCACTGAGACAGTCGGATGTTTAGCACTGAGACAGTCGGATATTTTGCACTGAGACAGTCGGATGTTTTGCACTGAGACAGTCAGATGTTTGGCACTGAGACAGTCGGATGTTTGGCACTGAGACAGTCGGATGTTTAGCACTGAGACAGTCGGATATTTTGCACTGCGAGAGTCGGATGTTTAGACTGACACAGTCGGATATTTCGCACTGAGACAGTCGGATGTTTGGCACTGAGACAGCCGGAAGTTTGGCACTGAGACAGTCGAATGTTTAGCACTGAGACAGTCGGATATTTCGCCCTGAGACAGTGGGATATTTCGCACTGAGACAGTTGGATGTTTAGCACTGAGACAGTCGGATATTTTGCACTGAGACAGTCGGCTGTTTAGCACTGAGACAGTCGGATATTTCGCACTGAGACAGTCGGATGTTTAGCACTGAGACAGGCAGATGTTTGGCACTGAGACAGTCGGATATTTCGCACTGAGACAGTGGGATGTTTAGCACTGAGACAGTTGGATGTTGAGCACTGAGACAGACGGATCTTTGGCACTGAGAAAGTCGGATGTTTGGCACTGAGACAGTCGGATGTTTGGCATTGAGACAGTTAGCACTGAGACAGTCGGATGTTTAGCACTGAGACAGTCGGATGTTTGGCACTAAGAGAGTCGGATGTTTAGCACTGAGACAGGCAGATGTTTAGCATTGAGACAGTCGGATGTTTAGCACTGAGACAGTCAGATGTTTGGCACTGAGACAGTCGGATATTTCGCACTGTGACAGTCGGATGTTTAGCACTGAGACAGTCGGATATTGCGCACTGAGACATGTTTGGCACTGAGTCAGTCGGATATTTCGCACTGAGACAGTCGGATGTTTAGCACTGAGAGAGTAGGATATTTTGCACTGAGACAGTCGGATGTTCAGCACTGAGACAGTCGGATCTTTGGCACTGAGTCAGTCGGATGTTTAGCACTGAGGCAGTCGGATATTTCGCACTGAGACAGATGTTTGGCACTGAGACAGTCGGATATTTCGCACTGAGACAGTCGGATGTTTAGCACTGAGAGATTAGGATATTTTGCACTGAGACAGTCGGATGTTTAGCACTGAGACAGTCGGATGTTTAGCACAGAGAGAGTCGGATTTTTGGCACTGAGAAAGTCGGATGTTTGGCACTGAGACAGTCGGATGTTTGGCACTGAGAAAGTCGGATGTTTGGCACTGAGACAGTCGGATGTTTGGCATTGAGACAGTTAGCACTGAGACAGTCGGATGTTTAGCACTGAGACAGTCGGATGTTTGGCACTGAGAGAGTCGGATGTTTAGCATTGAGACAGGCAGATGTTTAGCATTGAGGCAGTCGGATGTTTAGCACTGAGACAGTCAGATGTTTGGCACTGAGACAGTCGGATATTTTGCACTGAGACACTCGGATGTTTAGCACTGAGACAGTCGGATATTTCGCACTGAGACAGTCAGATGTTTAGCACTGAGAGAGTAGGATATTTTGCACTGAGACAGTCGGATATTTAGCACTTAGACAGTCGGATGTTTAGCACTGAGACAGGCAGATGTTTGGCACTGAGACAGTCGGATATTTCGCACTGAGAGAGTCGGATGTTTAGCACTGAGACAGTCGGATATTTCGCACTGAGACAGATGTTTCGCACTGAGTCAGTCGGATATTTCGCACTGAGACAGTCGGACGTTTGGCACTGAGAGAGTAGGATATTTTGCACTGAGACAGTCGAATGTTGAGCACTGAGACAGTCGGATGTTTGGCACTAAGAAAGTCGGATGTTGAGCACTGAGACAGTCGGATGTTTGGCACTGAGACAGTCGGATGTTTAGCGCTGAGACAGTTGGATGTTGAGCACGGAGACAGTCGGATGTTTGGCACTGAGACAGTCGGATGTTTGGCATTGAGACAGTTAGCACTGAGACAGGCAGCTGTTCAGCATTGAGACAGTCGGATGTTTAGCACTGACACAGTCAGATGTTTGGCACTGAGACAGTCGGATATTTTGTACTGAGACAGTCGGATGTTTAGCACTGAGACAGTCGGATATTTCGCACTGAGACTGTTGGATGTTTAGCACTGAGACAGTCGGATGTTTAGCACTGAGACAGTCGGATGTTTGGCTCTGAGAGAGTCGGATGTTTAGCACTGAGACAGGCAGATGTTTAGCATTGAGGCAGTCGGATGTTTAGCACTGAGACAGTCAGATGTTTGGCACTGAGACAGTCGGATATTTCGCACTGAGACACTCGGATGTTTAGCACTGAGTCGGATATTTCGCACTGAGACAGTCGGATGTTTAGCACTGAGAGAGTAGGATATTTTGCACTGAGACAGTCGGACATTTAGCACTGAGACAGTCGGATGTATAGCACTGAGACAGTCAGATGTTTGGCACTGAGACAGTCGGATATTTCGCACTGAGACAGTCGGATGTTTAGCACTGAGACAGTCGGATATTTTGCACTGAGTCGGATGTTTAGCACTGAGACAGTCGGATATTTCGCACTGAGACAGTTGGATGTTTAGCACTGAGACAGGCAGATGTTTGGCACTGAGACAGTCGGATATTTGGCACTGAGACAGTCGGATGTTTAGCGCTGAGACAGTTGGATGTTGAGCACTGAGACAGTCGGTGGTTTGGCATTGAGAAAGTCGGATGTTTGGCACTGAGACAGTCGGATGTTTGGCATTGAGACAGTTAGCACTGAGACAGTCAGATGTTTAGCACAGAGACAGTCGGATATTTTGCACTGAGACAGTCGGATGTTTTGCACTGAGACAGTCGGATATTTCACACTGAGACAGTCAGATGTTTGGCACTGAGACAGTCGGATGTTTGGCACTGAGACAGTCGGATGTTTAGCACTGAGACAGTCAGATGTTTGGCACTGAGACAGTCGGATATTTCGCACTGAGACACTCGGATGTTTAGCATTGAGACAGTCGGATGTTTAGCACTGAGACAGTCAGATGTTTGGCACTGAGACAGTCGGATATTTCGCACTGAGACAGATGTTTGGCACTGAGTCAGTCGGATATTTCGCACTGAGACAGTCGGATGTTTAGCACTGAGACAGTCGTATATTGCGCACTGAGACAGATGTTTGGCACTGAGTCAGTCGAATATTTCGCACTGAGACAGTAGGATGTTTGGCACTGAGACAGTCGGATATTTCGCACTGAGAGAGATGTTTGGCACTGAGTCAGTCGGATATTTCGCACTGAGACAGTCGGATGTTTAGCACTGAGAGAGTAGGATATTTTGCACTGAGGCAGTCGGATGTTTAGCACTGAGACAGTCGGATATTTCGCACTGAGACAGTCGGATGTTTAGCACTGAGACGGGCAGATGTTTGGCACTGAGACAGTCGGATATTTCGCACTGAGACAGTCGGATGTTTGGCACTGAGACAGTTGGATATTTCGCACTGAGACAATCGGATATTTCGCACTGAGACAGTCGGATGTTTAGCACTGAGACAGTCGGATATTTTGCACTGAGACAGTCGGATGTTTTGCACTGAGACAGTCGGATATTTCGCACTGAGACAGTCAGATGTTTGGCACTGAGGCAGTCGGATGTGTGGCACTGAGACAGTCGGATGTTTAGCACTGAGACAGTCGGATATTTTGCACTGCGAGAGTCGGATGTTTAGACTGAGACAGTCGGATATTTCGCACTGAGACAGTCGGATGTTTGGCACTGAGACAGCCGGATGTTTGGCACTGAGACAGTCGAATGTTTAGCACTGAGACAGTTGGATATTTCGCCCTGAGACAGTGGGATATTTCGCACTGAGACAGTCGGATGTTTAGCACTGAGACAGTCGGATATTTCGCACTGAGACAGTCGGATGTTTAGCACTGAGACAGGCAGATGTTTGGCACT
The DNA here is from genome assembly GCF_020745735.1 of Hemiscyllium ocellatum. Lineage (NCBI taxonomy): Eukaryota > Metazoa > Chordata > Chondrichthyes > Orectolobiformes > Hemiscylliidae > Hemiscyllium > Hemiscyllium ocellatum. The sequence continues at coordinate 6,040,188 of NC_083415.1, read as the reverse complement.
GAGACAGTCGGATATTTCGCACTGAGACAGTCGGATGTTTAGCGCTGAGACAGTTGGATGTTTAGCACTGAGACAGACGGATCTTTGGCACTGAGAAAGTCGGATGTTTGGCACTGAGACAGTCGGATGTTTGGCATTGAGACAGTTAGCACTGAGACAGTCGGATGTTTAGCACTGAGACAGTCGGATGTTTGGCACTAAGAGAGTCGGATGTTTAGCACTGAGACAGTCAGATGTTTAGCATTGAGACAGTGGGATGTTTAGCACTGAGACAGTCAGATGTTTGGCACTGAGACAGTCGGATATTTCGCACTGTGACAGTCGGATGTTTAGCACTGAGACAGTCGGATATTGCGCACTGAGACATGTTTGGCACTGAGACAGTCGGATATTTCGCACTGAGACAGTCGGATGTTTAGCACTGAGAGAGTAGGATATTTTGCACTGAGACAGTCGGATCTTTAGCACTGAGACAGTCGGATGTTTAGCACTGAGACAGTCAGATGTTTGGCACTGAGACAGTCGGATATTTCGCACTGAGACAGTCGGTTGTTTAGCACTGAGACAGTCGGATATTTCGAACTGAGACAGTCGGATATTTCGCACTGAGACCGTCGGATGTTTGGCACTGAGACAGTCAGATATTTCGCACTGAGACAGATGTTTGGCACTGAGTCAGTCGGATATTTCGCACTGAGACAGTCGGATGTTTAGCACTGAGAGAGTAGGATATTTTGCACTGAGACAGTCGGATGTTTAGCACTGAGACAGTCGGATGTTTAGCACTGAGGCAGTTGGATGTTTGGCACTGAGAGAGTCGGATGTTTAGCACTGAGACAGGCGGATGTTTAGCATTGAGACAGTCGGATATTTCGCCCTGAGACAGTCAGATGTTTGGCACTGAGACAGTCGGATGTTTGGCACTGAGACAGTCAGATGTTTGGCACTGAGACAGTTAGCACTGAGACAGTCGGATGTTTGCACTGAGACAGTCGGATGTTTAGCGCTGAGACAGTCAGATGTTTGGCACTGAGACAGTCGAATATTTCGCACTGAGACAGTCGGATGTTTAGCACTGAGACAGTTGGATGTTTAGCACTGAGACAGTCGGATGTTTATCACTGAGACAGTTGGATGTTTTGCACAGAGACAGTCGGATGTTTGGCACTGAGACAGTCAGATGTTTGGCACTGAGACAGTCGGGTGTTTGGCATTGAGACGGTTAGCACTGAGACAGTCGGATGATTAGCACTGAGACAGTCGGGTGTTTTGCACTGAGACAGACGGATATTTCGCACTGAGACAGATGTTTGGCACTGAGTCAGTCGGATATATCGCACTGAGACAGTCGGATGTTTAGCACTGAGTGAGTAGGATATTTTGCACTGAGACAGTCGGATGTTTGGCACTGAGACAGTCGGATGTTTAGCACTGAGACAGTCGGATCTTTAGCACTGAGACAGTCGGATATTTTGCACTGAGACAGTCGGATGTTTAGCACTGAGACAGGCTGATGTTTGGCACTGAGGCAGTCGGATATTTCGCACTGAGACAGTCGGATATTTAGCACTGAGAGAGTCGGATGTTTAGCACTCAGACAGTCGGATATTTCGAACTGAGACAGTCGGATATTTCGCACTGAGACAGTCGGATGTTTGGCACTGAGACAGTCAGATATTTCGCACTGAGACAGATGTTTGGCACTGAGTCAGTCGGATATTTCGCACTGAGACAGTCGGATGTTTAGCACTGAGAGAGTAGGATATTTTGCACTGAGTCAGTCGGATATTTCGCACTGAGACAGTCGGATGTTTAGCACTGAGACATTAGGATATTTTGCACTGAGACAGTCGGATATTTTGCACTGAGACAGTCGGATGTTTAGCACTGAGACAGTTGGATATTTCGCACTGAGACAGTCGGATGTTTAGCACTGAGACAGTCAGATGTTTGGCACTGAGACAGTCGGATATTTCGCATTGAGACAGTCGGATGTTTAGCACTGAGACAGTTGGATGTTTAGCACTGAGACAGTCAGATGTTTGGCACTGAGACAGTCGGATATTTCGCACTGAGACAGTCGGATGTTTAGCACTGAGACAGTCGGATATTTCGCACTGAGTCAGATGTTTGGCACTGAGTCAGTCAGATATTTTGCACTGAGACAGTCGGATGTTTAGCACTGAGACAGGCAGATGTTTGGCACTGAGACAGTCGGATATTTCGCACTGAGACAGTCGGATGTTTAGCACTGAGACAGTCGGATGTTTTGCACTGAGACAGTCGGATGTTTGGCACTGAGACAGTCGGATGTTTGGGACTGAGACAGTCGGGTGTTTGGCATTGAGACGGTGAGCACTGAGACAGTCGAATGTTTAGCACTGAGACAGTCGGATGTTTAGCACAGAGACAGTCGGATATTTTGCACTGAGACAGTCGGATGTTTAGCACTGAGACAGTCGGATATTTCGCACTGAGACAGTCGGATGTTTAGCACTGAGACAGTCGGATGTTTAGCACTGAGACAGTCGGATGTTTAGCACTGAGACAGGCAGATATTTTGAACTGAGACAGTCGGATTTTTAGCACTGAGACAGTCGAATATTTCACACTGAGACAGTTGGATGTTTGGCACTGAGACAGTCGGATATTTCGCACTGAGACAGTCGGATGTTTCGCACTGAGACAGTCGGGTGTTTTGCACTGAGACAGCCGGATATTTCGCACTGAGACAGATGTTTGGCACTGAGTCAGTCGGATATTTCGCACTGAGACAGTCGGATGTTTAGCACTGAGTGAGTAGGATATTTTGCACTGAGACAGTCGGATGTTTGGCACTGAGACAGTCGGATGTTTAGCACTGAGACAGTCGGATCTTTAGCACTGAGACAGTTGGATATTTTGCACTGAGACAGTCGGATGTTTAGCACTGAGACAGGCTGATGTTTGGCACTGAGGCAGTCGGATATTTCGCACTGAGACAGTCGGATATTTCGCACTGAGAGAGTCGGATGTTTAGCACTGAGACAGTCGGATATTTCGAACTGAGACAGTCGGATATTTCGCACTGAGACCGTCGGATGTTTGGCACTGAGACAGTCAGATATTTCGCACTGAGACAGATGTTTGGCACTGAGTCAGTCGGATATTTCGCACTGATACAGTCGGATGTTTAGCACTGAGAGAGTAGGATATTTTGCACTGAGTCAGTCGGATATTTCGCACTGAGACAGTCGGATGTTTAGCACTGAGAGATTAGGATATTTTGCACTGAGACCGTCGGATATTTTGCACTGAGACAGTCGGATGTTTAGCACTGAGACAGTCGGATATTTCGCACTGAGACAGTCGGATGTTTAGCACTGAGACAGGCAGATGTTTGGCACTGAGACAGACGAATATTTCGCACTGAGAAAGTCGGATGTTTAGCCATGAGACAGTTGGATGTTTAGCACTGAGACAGTCAGATGTTTGGCACTGAGACAGTCGGATATTTCGCACTGAGACAGTCGGATGTTTAGCACTGAGACAGTCAGATATTTCGCACTGAGTCAGATGTTTGGCACTGAGTCAGTCAGATATTTTGCACTGAGACAGTCGGATGTTTAGCACAGAGACAGGCAGATGTTTGGCACTGAGACAGACGAATATTTCGCACTGAGACAGTCGGATGTTTAGCCATGAGACAGTTGGATGTTTTGCACTGAGACAGTCGAATGTTTAGTACTGAGACAGTCGGATGTTTAGCACAGAGACAGTCGGATATTTTGCACTGAGACAGTCGGATGTTTAGCACTGAGACAGTCGGATATTTCGCACTGAGACAGTCGGATGTTTAGCACTGAGACAGTCGGATGTTTAGCACTGAGACAGTCGGATGTTTAGCACTGAGACAGTCGGATGTTTAGCACTGAGACAGGCAGATATTTTGCACTGAGACAGTCGGATTTTTAGCACTGAGACAATCGAATATTTCACACTGAGACAGTCGGATCTTTGGCACTGAGACAGTCGGATATTTCGCACTGAGACAGTCGGATGTTTCGCACTGAGACAGTCGGATATTTTGCACTGAGACAGTCGGATGTTTAGCACTGAGACAGTCGGATATTTCGCACTGAGACAGTCGGATGTTTGGCACTGAGACAGTCGGATGTTTAGCACTGAGACAGTTGGATGTTTAGCACTGAGACAGTGGGATATTTTGCACTGAGACAGTCGGATTTTTAGCGCTGAGACAGTCGAATATTTCGCACTGAGGCAGTTGTATGTTTGGCACTGAGACAGTCGGATGTTTGGCACTGAGAAGTCGGATGTTTGGCACTGAGACAGTCAGATGTTTAGCCCTGAGACAGTCGGATATTTCGCACTGAGACAGTCGGATATTTCGCACTGAGACAGTCGGATGTTTAGCACTGAGACAGGCAGATGTTTGGCACTGAGACAGACGGATATTTCGCACTGAGACAGTTGGATGTTATGCACTGAGACAGTCGGATGTTTGGCACTGAGACAGTCGGATGTTTGGCACTGAGACAGTCGGATGTCTGGCACTGAGAGAGTCGGATGTTTAGCACTGAGACAGTCAGATGTTTAGCATTGAGACAGTCGGATGTTTAGCACTGAGACAGTCAGATGTTTGGCACTGAGACAGTCGGATATTTCGCACTGAGACAGTCGGATGTTTAGCACTGAGACAGTCGGATATTTCGCACTGAGACAGATGTTTGGCACTGAGTCAGTCGGATATTTCGCACGGACACAGTCGGATGTTTAGCACTGAGAGAGTAGGATATTTTGCACTGAGACAGTCGGATGTTTCGCACTGAGACAGTCGGATGTTTAGCACTGAGACAGTCAGATGTTTGGCACTGATAGAGTCGGATGTTTAGCACTGAGACTGGCAGATATTTAGCATTGAGACAGTCGGATGTTTAGCACTGAGACAGTCGGATATTTTGCACTGAGACAGTCGGATGTTTAGCACTGAGACAGTCGGATGTTTAGCACTGATGCAGGCAGATGTTTGGCACTGAGACAGTCGGATATTTCGCACTGAGACAGTCGGATGTTTAGAACTGAGACAGTCGGATATTTCGCACTGAGACAGTCGGATGTTTAGCACTGAGACAGTCGGATGTTTAGCACTGAGACAGGCAGATGTTTGGCACTGAGGCAGTCGGATATTTCACACCGAGACAGTCGGATATTTCACACTGAGACAGTCAGATGTTTAGCACTGAGACAGTCGGATATTTTGCACTGAGACAGTCGAATGTTTGGCACTGACACAGTCGGATGTTTGGCACTGAGACAGTCGCATGTTTCGCACTGAGAAAGTCAGATATTTTGCACTGAGACAGTCGGATGTTTAGCACTGAGACAGTCGGATATTTAGCACTGAGTCAGTCGGATGTTTAGCACTGAGACAGGCAGATGTTTGGCACTGAGGCAGTCGGATATTTCACACTGAGACAGTCGGATATTTCACACTGAGACAGTCGGATGTTTAGCACTGAGACAGTCGGATATTTTGCACTGAGACAGTCGAATGTTTGGCACTGACACAGTCGGATGTTTGGCACTGAGACAGTCGCATGTTTCGCACTGAGAAAGTCAGATATTTTGCACTGAGACAGTCGGATGTTTAGCACTGAGACAGTCGGATATTTAGCACTGAGACCGTCGGATATTTTGCACTGAGACAGTCGTATGTTTAGCACTGAGACAGTCGGATATTTCGAACTGAGACAGTCGGATGTCTGGCAGTCAGACAGTCAGATGTTTGGCACTGTGACAGTCGAATGTTTGGCACGAGACTGTCGGATATTTCGCACTGAGACAGTCGGATGTTTAGCACTGAGACAGACGGATATTTCGCCCTGAGACAGTCGGATGTTTGGCACTGAGACAGTCAGATGTTTGGCACTGAGGCAGTTAGCACTGAGACAGTCAGATGTTTAGCACTGAGACAGTCGGATGGTTGGCACTGAGAGAGTCGGATGTTTAGCACTGAGACAGGCGGTTGTTTAGCATTGAGACAGTCGGATGTTTCGCACTGAGACAGTCAGATGTTTGGCACTGAGACTGTCGGATATTTCGCACTGAGCTAGTCGGATGTTTAGCACTGAGACAGTTGGATATTTCGCACTGAGACAGATGTTTGGCACTGAGTCAGTCGGATATTTCGCACTGAGACAGTCGGATGTTTAGCACTGAGAGAGTAGGATATTTTGCACTGAGGCAGTCGGATGTTTAGCACTGAGACATTCGGATGTTTAACACTGATGCAGGCAGATGTTTGGCACTGAGACAGTCGGATATTTCGCACTGAGACAGTCGGATATTTCGCACTGAGACAGTCGGATGTTTAGCACTGAGACAGTCGGATATTTCGCACTGAGACAGTCGGATGTTTAGCACTGAGACAGTCGGATATTTCGCACTGAGACAGTCGGATGTTTAGCACTGAGACAGGCAGATGTTTGGCACTGAGGCAGTCGGTTATTTCACACCGAGACAGTCGGATATTTCGCACTGAGTAGTCGGATGTTTAGCACTGAGACAGTCGGATATTTTGCACTGAGACAGTCGGATGTTTAGCACTGAGACAGTCGGATATTTCGCACTGAGACAGTCGAATGTTTGGCACTGAGACAGTCGGATGTTTGGCACTGAGACAGTCGCATGTTTCGCACAGAGAAAGTCAGATATTTTGCACTGAGACAGTCGGATGTTTAGCACTGAGACAGTCGGATCTTTAGCACTGAGACAGTCGGATATTTTGCACTGAGACAGTCGGATGTTTAGCACTGAGACAGTCGGATATTTAGCACTGAGACCGTCGGATATTTTGCACTGAGACAGTCGTATGTTTAGCACTGAGACAGTCGGATATTTCGAACTGAGACAGTCGGATGTTTGGCAGTCAGACAGTCAGATGTTTGGCACTGTGACAGTCGAATGTTTGGCACGAGACTGTCGGATATTTCGCACTGAGACAGTCGGATGTTTAGCACTGAGACAGTCGGATATTTCGCACTGAGTCAGTCGGATGTTTAGCACTGAGACAGGCAGATGTTTGGCACTGAGGCAGTCGGATATTTCACACCGAGACAGTCGGATATTTCACACTGAGACAGTCGGATGTTTAGCACTGAGACAGTCGGATATTTTGCACTGAGACAGTCGAATGTTTGGCACTGACACAGTCGGATGTTTGGCACTGAGACAGTCGCATGTTTCGCACTGAGAAAGTCAGATATTTTGCACTGAGACAGTCGGATGTTTAGCACTGAGACAGTCGGATATTTAGCACTGAGTCAGTCGGATGTTTAGCACTGAGACAGGCAGATGTTTGTCACTGAGACAGTCGGATATTTCACACCGAGACAGTCTAATATTTCACACTGAGACAGTCGGATGTTTAGCACTGAGACAGTCGGATATTTTGCACTGAGACAGTCGAATGTTTGGCACTGACACAGTCGGATGTTTGGCACTGAGACAGTCGCATGTTTCGCACTGAGAAAGTCAGATATTTTGCACTGAGACAGTCGGATGTTTAGCACTGAGACAGTCGGATATTTAGCACTGAGACCGTCGGATATTTTGCACTGAGACAGTCGTATGTTTAGCACTGAGACAGTCGGATATTTCGAACTGAGACAGTCGGATGTCTGGCAGTCAGACAGTCAGATGTTTGGCACTGTGACAGTCGAATGTTTGGCACGAGACTGTCGGATATTTCGCACTGAGACAGTCGGATGTTTAGCACTGAGACAGACGGATATTTCGCCCTGAGACAGTCGGATGTTTGGCACTGAGACAGTCAGATGTTTGGCACTGAGGCAGTTAGCACTGAGACAGTCAGATGTTTAGCACTGAGACAGTCGGATGGTTGGCACTGAGAGAGTCGGATGTTTAGCACTGAGACAGGCGGTTGTTTAGCATTGAGACAGTCGGATGTTTCGCACTGAGACAGTCAGATGTTTGGCACTGAGACTGTCGGATATTTCGCACTGAGCTAGTCGGATGTTTAGCACTGAGACAGTCGGATATTTCGCACTGAGACAGATGTTTGGCACTGAGTCAGTCGGATATTTCGCACTGAGACAGTCGGATGTTTAGCACTGAGAGAGTAGGATATTTTGCACTGAGGCAGTCGGATGTTTAGCACTGAGACAGTCGGATGTTTAACACTGATGCAGGCAGATGTTTGGCACTGAGACAGTCGGATATTTCGCACTGAGACAGTCGGATATTTCGCACTGAGACAGTCGGATGTTTAGCACTGAGACAGTCGGATATTTCGCACTGAGACAGTCGGATGTTTAGCACTGAGACAGTCGGATATTTCGCACTGAGACAGTCGGATGTTTAGCACTGAGACAGGCAGATGTTTGGCACTGAGGCAGTCGGTTATTTCACACCGAGACAGTCGGATATTTCGCACTGAGTAGTCGGATGTTTAGCACTGAGACAGTCGGATATTTTGCACTGAGACAGTCGGATGTTTAGCACTGAGACAGTCGGATATTTCGCACTGAGACAGTCGAATGTTTGGCACTGAGACAGTCGGATGTTTGGCACTGAGACAGTCAGATATTTCGCACTGAGACAGATGTTTGGCACTGAGTCAGTCAGATATTTCGCACTGAGACAGTCGGATGTTTAGCACTGAGACAGTCGGATATTTCGCCCTGAGACAGTCAGATGTTTGGCACTGAGACAGTCGTATGTTTGGCACTGAGACAGTCGGATTTTTAGCACTGAGACAGTCGGATGTTTAGCACTGAGACAGTCGGATGTTTAGCACTGAGACAGTCAGATGTTTGGCATTGAGACTGTCGGATGATTGTTACTGAGAAAGTTGGATGTTTGGCACTGAGACAGATGTTTGGCACTGAGTCAGTCGGATATTTCGCACTGGGACAGTCGGATGTTTAGCACTGAGAGATTAGGATATTTTGCACTGAGACAGTCGGATGTTTAGCATTGAGACAGTCGGATGTTTAGCACTGAGACAGGCAGATGTTTGGCACTGAGAGATGAGGATATTTTGCACTGAGACAGTCGGATGTTTAGCATTGAGACAGTCGGATGTTTAGCACTGAGACAGGCAGATGTTTGGCACTGAGACCGTCGGATATTTCGCACTGAGACAGTCGGATGTTTATCACTGAGACAGTCGGATATTTCGCACTGAGACAGTCGGATGTTTAGCACTGAGACAGGCAGATGTTTGGCACTGAGACAGACGAATATTTTGCACTGAGACAGTCGGATGTTTAGCCATGAGACAGTTGGATGTTTAGCACTGAGACAGTCGGATGTTTATCACTGAGACAGTCAGATATTTCGCACTGAGACAGTCGGATGTTTAGCACTGAGACAGTCAGATATTTCGCACTGAGACCCATGTTTGGCACTGAGTCAGTCGGATATTTCGCACTGAGACAGTCGGATTTTTAGCACTGAGACAGTCGGATATTTCGCACTGAGACAGTCGGATGTTTAGCACAGAGACAGGCAGATGTTTGGCACTGAGACAGACGAATATTTCGCACTGAGACAGTCGGATGTTTAGCCATGAGACAGTTGGATGTTTTGCACAGAGACAGTCGGATGTTTGGCACTGAGACAGTCGGATGTTTGGCACTGAGACAGTCGGGTGTTTGGCATTGAGACGGTTAGCACTGAGACAGTCGGGTGTTTTGCACTGAGACAGTCGGATATTTCGCACTGAGACAGATGTTTGGCACTGAGTCAGTCGGATATTTCGCACTGAGACAGTTGGATGTTTAGCACTGAGTGAGTAGGATATTTTGCACTGAGACAGTCGGATGTTTGGCACTGAGACACTCGGATGTTTAGCACTGAGACAGTCGGATCTTTAGCACTGAGACAGTCGGATATTTTGCACTGAGACAGTCGGATGTTTAGCGCTGAGACAGGCTGATGTTTGGCACTGAGGCAGTCGGATATTTCGCACTGAGACAGTCGGATATTTCGCACTGAGAGAGTCGGATGTTTAGCAGTGAGACAGTCGGATATTTCGAACTGAGACAGTCGGATATTTCGCACTGAGACCGTCGGATGTTTGGCACTGAGACAGTCAGATATTTCGCACTGAGACAGATGTTTGGCACTGAGTCAGTCGGATATTTCGCACTGATACAGTCGGATGTTTAGCACTGAGAGAGTAGGATATTTTGCACTGAGACAGTCGGATGTTTAGCACTGAGACAGTCGGATGTTTAGCACTGAGGCAGTTGGATGTTTGGCACTGAGAGAGTCGGATGTTTAGCACTGAGACAGGCAGATGTTTAGCATTGAGACAGTCGGATATTTCGCCCTGAGACAGTCAGATGTTTGGCACTGAGACAGTCGGATGTTTGGCACTGAGACAGTCAGATGTTTGGCACTGAGACAGTTAGCACTGAGACAGTCGGATGTTTGTCACTGAGACAGTCGGATGTTTAGCACTGAGACAGTCGGATGTTTGGCATTGAGAATGTCGGATGATTGGCACTGAGAAAGTTGGATGTTTGGCACTGAGACAGATGTTTGGCACTGAGTCAGTCGGATATTTCGCACTGAGACAGTCGGATGTTTAGCACTGAGAGATTAGGATATTTTGCACTGAGACCGTCGGATATTTTGCACTGAGACAGTCGGATGTTTAGCACTGAGACAGTCGGATATTTCGCACTGAGACAGTCGGATGTTTAGCATTGAGACAGGCAGATGTTTGGCATTGAGACAGACGAATATTTCGCACTGAGAAATTCGGATGTTTAGCCATGAGACAGTTGGATGTTTAGCACTGAGACAGTCAGATGTTTGGCACTGAGACAGTCGGATATTTCGCACTGAGACAGTCGGATGTTTAGCACTGAGACAGTCAGATATTTCGCACTGAGTCAGATGTTTGGCACTGAGTCAGTCAGATATTTTGCACTGAGACAGTCGGATGTTTAGCACTGAGACAGGCAGATGTTTGGCACTGAGACAGACGAATATTTCGCACTGAGACAGTCGGATGTTTAGCCATGAGACAGTTGGATGTTTTGCACTGAGACAGTCGGATGTTTGGCACTGAGACAGTCGGATGTTTGGCACTGAGACAGTCGGGTGTTTGGCATTGAGACGGTTAGCACTGAGACAGTCGAATGTTTAGCACTGAGACAGTCGGATATTTTGCACTGAGACAGTCGGATGTTTAGCACTGAGACAGTCGGATATTTCGCACTGAGACAGTCGGATGTTTAGCACTGAGACAGTCGGATGTTTAGCACTGAGACAGGCAGATATTTTGCACTGAGACAGTCGGATTTTTAGCACTGAGACAGTCGAATATTTCACACTGAGACAGTCGGATGTTTGGCACTGAGACAGTCGGATATTTCGCACTGAGACAGTCGGATGTTTCGCACTGAGACAGTCGGATATTTTGCACTGAGACAGTCGGATGTTTAGCACTGAGACAGTCGGATATTTCGCACTGAGACAGTCGGATGTTTGGCACTGAGACAGTCGGATGTTTCGCACTGAGACAGTCTGATGTTTAGCACTGAGACAGTGGGATATTTTGCACTGAGACAGTCGGATTTTTAGCACTGAGACAGTCGAATATTTCGCACTGAGACAGTTGGATGTTTGGCACTGAGACAGTCGGATGTTTAGCACTGCGACAGTCGGATATTTCGCACTGAGACAGTCGGATGTTTGGCACTGAGACAGTCGGATGTTTGGCACTGAGAAAGTCGGATATTTCGCACTGAGACAGTCGGATGTTTAGCACTGAGACAGTCGGATATTTCGCACTGAGACAGTCGGATGTTTAGCACTGAGACAGGCAGATGTTTGGCACTGAGACAGACGGATATTTCGCACTGAGACAGTTGGATGTTTAGCCATGAGACAGTTGGATGTTATGCACTGAGACAGTCAGATGTTTGGCACTGAGACAGTCGGATGTTTGGCACTGAGACAGTCGGATGTCTGGCACTGAGAGAGTCGGATGTTTAGCACTGAGCCAGGCAGATGTTTAGCATTGAGACAGTCGGATGTTTAGCACTGAGACAGTCAGATGTTTGGCACTGAGACAGTCGGATATTTCGCACTGAGACAGTCGGATATTTCGCACTGAGACAGATGTTTGGCACTGAGTCAGTCGGATATTTCGCACGGAGACAGTCGGATGTTTAGCACTGAGAGAGTAGGATATTTTGCACTGAGACAGTCGGATGTTTCGCACTGAGACAGTCGGATGTTTAGCACTGAGACAGTCAGATGTTTGGCACTGATAGAGTCGGATGTTTAGCACTGAGACTGGCAGATATTTAGCATTGAGACAGTCGGATGTTTAGCACTGTGACAGTCGGATATTTTGCACTGATGCAGGCAGATGTTTGGCACTGAGACAGTCGGATATTTCGCACTGAGACAGTCGGATGTTTAGAACTGAGACAGTCGGATATTTCGCACTGAGACAGTCGGATGTTTAGCACTGAGACAGTCGGATGTTTAGCACTGAGACAGGCAGATATTTTGCACTGAGACAGTCGGATTTTTAGCACTGAGACAGTCGAATATTTCACACTGAGACAGTCGGATGTTTGGCACTGAGACAGTCGGATATTTCGCACTGAGACAGTCGGATGTTTCGCACTGAGACAGTCGGATATTTTGCACTGAGACAGTCGGATGTTTAGCACTGAGACAGTCGGATATTTCGCACTGAGACAGTCGGATGTTTGGCACTGAGACAGTCGGATGTTTCGCACTGAGACAGTCTGATGTTTAGCACTGAGACAGTGGGATATTTTGCACTGAGACAGTCGGATTTTTAGCACTGAGACAGTCGAATATTTCGCACTGAGACAGTTGGATGTTTGGCACTGAGACAGTCGGATGTTTAGCACTGCGACAGTCGGATATTTCGCACTGAGACAGTCGGATGTTTGGCACTGAGACAGTCGGATGTTTGGCACTGAGAAAGTCGGATATTTCGCACTGAGACAGTCGGATGTTTAACACTGAGACAGTCGGATATTTCGCACTGAGACAGTCGGATGTTTAGCACTGAGACAGGCAGATGTTTGGCACTGAGACAGACGGATATTTCGCACTGAGACAGTTGGATGTTTAGCCATGAGACAGTTGGATGTTATGCACTGAGACAGTCAGATGTTTGGCACTGAGACAGTCGGATGTTTGGCACTGAGACAGTCGGATGTCTGGCACTGAGAGAGTCGGATGTTTAGCACTGAGACAGGCAGATGTTTAGCATTGAGACAGTCGGATGTTTAGCACTGAGACAGTCAGATGTTTGGCACTGAGACAGTCGGATATTTCGCACTGAGACAGTCGGACATTTCGCACTGAGACAGATGTTTGGCACTGAGTCAGTCGGATATTTCGCACGGAGACAGTCGGATGTTTAGCACTGAGAGAGTAGGATATTTTGCACTGAGACAGTCGGATGTTTCGCACTGAGACAGTCGGATGTTTAGCACTGAGACAGTCAGATGTTTGGCACTGATAGAGTCGGATGTTTAGCACTGAGACTGGCAGATATTTAGCATTGAGACAGTCGGATGTTTAGCACTGTGACAGTCGGATATTTTGCACTGATGCAGGCAGATGTTTGGCACTGAGACAGTAGGATATTTCGCACTGAGACAGTCGGATGTTTAGAACTGAGACAGTCGGATATTTCGCACTGAGACAGTCGGATGTTTAGCACTGAGACAGTCGGATATTTCGCACTGAGTCAGTCGGATGTTTAGCACTGAGACAGGCAGATGTTTGGCACTGAGACAGTCGGATATTTCACACCGAGACAGTCGGATATTTTGCACTGAGACAGTCGGATGTTTAGCGCTGAGACAGTCGGATCTTTAGCACTGAGACAGTCGGATATTTTGCACTGAGACAGTCGGATGTTTAGCACTGAGACAGTCGGATATTTAGCACTGAGACCGTCGGATATTTTGCACTGAGACAGTCGTATGTTTAGCACTGAGACAGTCGGATATTTCGAACTGAGACAGTCGGATGTTTGGCAGTCAGTCAGATGTTTGGCACTGTGACAGTCGAATGTTTGGCACGAGACTGTCGGATATTTCGCACTGAGACAGTCGGATGTTTAGCACTGAGACAGACGGATATTTCGCCCTGAGACAGTCGGATGTTTGGCACTGAGGCAGTTAGCACTGAGACAGTCAGATGTTTAGCACTGAGACAGTCGGATGGTTGGCACTGAGAGAGTCGGATGTTTAGCACTGAGACAGGTGGTTGTTTCGCACTGAGACAGTCAGATGTTTGGCACTGAGACTGTCGGATATTTCGCACTGAGCTAGTCGGATGTTTAGCACTGAGACAGTCGGATATTTCGCACTGAGACAGATGTTTGGCACTGAGTCAGTCGGATATTTCGCACTGAGACAGTCGGATGTTTAGCACTGAGAGAGTAGGATATTTTGCACTGAGGCAGTCGGATGTTTAGCACTGAGACAGTCGGATGTTTAACACTGATGCAGGCAGATGTTTGGCACTGAGACAGTCGGATATTTCGCACTGAGACAGTCGGATATTTCGCACTGAGACAGTCGGATGTTTAGCACTGAGACAGTCGGATATTTCGCACTGAGACAGTCGGATGTTTAGCACTGAGACAGTCGGATATTTCGCACTGAGTCAGTCGGATGTTTAGCACTGAGACAGGCAGATGTTTGGCACTGAGGCAGTCGGTTATTTCACACCGAGACAGTCGGATATTTCGCACTGAGTAGTCGGATGTTTAGCACTGAGACAGTCGGATATTTTGCACTGAGACAGTCGGATGTTTAGCACTGAGACAGTCGGATATTTCGCACTGAGACAGTCGAATGTTTGGCACTGAGACAGTCGGATGTTTAGCACTGAGACAGTCGGATATTTCGCACTGAGACAGATGTTTGGCACTGAGTCAGTCGGATATTTCGCACTGAGACAGTCGGATGTTTAGCACTGAGAGAGTAGGATATTTTGCACTGAGACAGTCGGATGTTTGGCACTGAGACAGTTGGATGTTTAGCACTGAGACAGTCGGATATTTCGCCCTGAGACAGTCAGATGTTTGGCACTGAGACAGTCGTATGTTTGGCACTGAGAGAGTCGGATGTTTGGCACTGAGACAGTCGGATATTTGTCACTGAGAGAGTCGGATGTTTGGCACTGAGACAGGCAGATGTTTAGCATTCAGACAGTCGGATGTTTAGCACTGAGACAGTCAGATGTTTGGCACTGAGACAGTCGGATATTTCGCACTGAGACAGTCGGATGTTTAGCACTGAGACAGTCGGATATTTTGCACTGAGACAGTCGGATGTTTAGCACTGAGACAGTCGGATATTTCGCACTGAGACAGTCGGATGTTTAGCACTGAGACAGTCGGATGTTTAGCACTGAGACAGTGGGATATTTTGCACTGAGACAGTCGGATTTTTAGCACTGAGACAGTCGAATATTTCGCACTGAGACAGTCGGATGTTTGGCACTGAGACAGTCGGATATTTCGCACTGAGACAGTCGGATGTTTCGCACTGAGACAGTCGGATATTTTGCACTGAGACAGTCGGATGTTTGGCACTGAGACAGTCGGATATTTCGCACTGAGACAGTCGGATGTTTGGCACTGAGACAGTCGGATGTTTAGCACTGAGACAGTTGGATGTTTAGCACTGAGACAGTGGGATATTTTGCACTGAGTCAGTCGGATTTTTAGCACTGAGACAGTCGAATATTTCACACTGGGACAGTTGGATGTTTGGCACTGAGACAGTCGGATGTTTAGCACTGCGACAGTCGGATATTTCGCACTGAGACAGTCGGATGTTTGGCACTGAGACAGTCGGATGTTTGGCACTGAGAAAGTTGGATGTTTGGCACTGAGACAGTTAGCACTGAGATAGTCGGATATTTCGCACTGAGACAGTCAGATGTTTAGCACTGAGACAGTCGGATATTTCGCACTGAGACAGTCGGATATTTCGCACTGAGACAGTCGGATGTTTAGCACTGAGACAGGCAGTTGTTTGGCACTGAGACAGATGGATATTTCGCACTGAGACAGTCGGATGTTTAGCCATGAGACAGTTGGATGTTATGCACTGAGACAGTCGGATGTTTGGCACTGAGACAGTCGGATGTTTGGCACTGAGATAGTCGGATGTTTAGCACTGAGACAGGCAGATGTTTAGCATTGAGACAGTCGGATGTTTAGCACTGAGACAGTCAGATGTTTGGCACTGAGACAGTCGGATATTTCGCACTGAGACAGTCGGATGTTTAGCACTGAGACAGTCGGATATTTCACACTGAGACAGATGTTTGGCACTGAGTCAGTCGGATATTTCGCACGGAGACAGTCGGATGTTTAGCACTGAGAGAGTAGGATATTTTGCACTGAGACAGTCGGATGTTTCGCACTGAGACAGTCGGATGTTTAGCACTGAGACAGTCAGATGTTTGGCACTGATAGAGTCGGATGTTTAGCACTGAGACTGGCAGATATTTAGCATTGAGACAGTCGGGTGTTTAGCACTGAGACAGTCGGATATTTTGCACTGAGACAGTCGGATGTTTAGCACTGAGACAGTCGGATGTTTAGCACTGATGCAGGCAGATGTTTGGCACTGAGACAGTCGGATATTTCGCACTGAGACAGTCGGATGTTTAGAACTGAGACAGTCGAATATTTCGCACTGAGACAGTCGGATGTTTAGCACTGAGACAGTCGGATATTTCGCACTGAGTCTGTCGGATGTTTAGCACTGAGACAGGCAGATGTTTGGCACTGAGACAGTCGGATATTTCACACCGAGACAGTCGGATATTTCGCACTGTGACAGTCAGATGTTTAGCACTGAGACAGTCGGATATTTTGCACTGAGACAGTCGAATGTTTGGCACTGAGACAGTCGGATGTTTGGCACTGAGACAGTCGCATGTTTCGCACTGAGACAGTCGGATGTTTAGCACTGAGACAGTCGGATGTTTAGCACTGAGACAGTCGGATATTTTGCACTGAGACAGATGTTTGGCATTGAGTCAGTCGGATATTTAGCCCTGAGACAGTCAGATGTTTGGCACTGAGACAGTCGGATATTTCGCACTGAGACAGTCGGATGTTTAGCACTGAGACAGTTGGATGTTTGGTACTGAGACAGACGGATGTTTAGCACTGAGACAGTCGGGTATTTAGCACTGAGACAGTTGGATGTTTAGCACTGAAACAGGCAGATGTTTAGCACTGAGACAGTCAGATATTTTTCACTGAGACAGTCGGATGTTTAGCACTGAGACAGTCAGATGTTTGGCACTGAGACAGTCGGATGTTTGGCACTGAGACAGCCAGGTGTTTGGCACTGAGACAGTCGAATGTTTGGCACTGAGACCGCCAGATGTTTGGCACTGAGACCGCCAGATGTTTGGCACTGTGAAGTTGCTGTGTTTCAGCATTGGAGTTCATGTTAAGTTTGTTCGATTTCAGAGTTGAGTTTGTTCAACTTGTTGATTTGCAGCATTGGGTTTTTATTCAGTATGTTGCATATCCGCCTCGAATTTGTGGTTAATTTATTGGATTTCTGAATTGAGTTGTATACTTTTTTGAAGGCTAGTACTTGATCGACAGTTCTGGTGATTTATGTACATCAGTATAATACTGATACCCATGGTTCAGCTATAGACTGGCATTTAATCGTGGAGATTGGGTGGTTCATAAATAGGATTAAATTACAGGTTTCAACTTCTTTTTACAATTTAATGTTGTACTGTTTACAATGCTCCCTGGGTGGCACTGTGTCATTTCACCTGCAATCATGAGTAAATACTGAATCCGAGACACGCAGCTAAATCTCAGGGTGAGAGGGGAGTGAATTGTTCCATTCAAGACCTTTATTCCATTGCAATTTTCTCTTTTTAAAAGAGTATTTTTAGACGATAGAGATTTTAAAGTTACAACAGATTAGTATGGAATTTGAGAAACGTTGTGTAATGAGGCCAAACAAACAAGATAGAATGTGACAGATTCCGAAAAAGTTCTCACAACTGCAATGTGACTGACCTGAATGTCAGGGGTTTTTTTGTATATTAATGTGTTTGAGGCATAGAAAGGAATCCAGACCTTAATTATCTCCGAGCACTTCCTGTAAACAGGTTGTGGAAACAGCATCTTAATCAGTCAAGATCTCCAAACATTCTTAATATCCTTCTGCAAAGCAAATTAACATTTTCTACAACACAGTAATGTACGAATGAAAACAACTTTGAATACATTTTCCCTGAACAAACAAAATTCCAGCTTCAAACAGAATCTTGCAGATTTGGAAAGTAACATAAATGAAACTAGAATTTTCTCTGTCCCTTTGGTGGATTTTTATCCAATCAGTTTATTGTCTGTACTCTCTGTAACATCCAAAACGTGTCATGCCACATCTCTCAGTATTCTAGTTTTCCTGCTACGTCTTGTCAATTTCAGCAGAATACCTGTACCCTCCTGAATTTTACTCCACCTCTCTTCCCTGTTTACACCATAGCCACAGTGTGGCATCTCAAACACTGAAGTTATGATCTGGGATCCCATAAACAGTTCACATTCTTGTTTTACTTTAAGAAAGGCTTTATCCCTTCACCACATACATATACATTTGTCCCTCATGTAGCCATTTAAGCTGTCCCATCATAATTCCTACATCAGTTGGAGCAAATTTATATCTAAATTATAGAGCAAAGTTTTGTCTGAATAAATATATGAAGCACTTCCAGGGCAGGTATAGGACTAGACAAAACCACAACTTCCATTAGATTAATTCCATCAAACACTACAAAGCAGTTACAGAGAGTGGTGCTGGAAAAGCACAACAGTCAGGCAGCATCTGAGGAGCAGAAGAATCGAGGTTTTGGGCAAAAGCCCTTCATCAGGAATGCGTCAGTTACAGCATAGGGTTAGAATCAGAAATAAGTTCCACCTACTGCCTTGAACTGAAATTTAAGCTCCTTGCCATTGTCCCCAACAAACGCTCCCAGGAACTGTGACAGCATGGGGTTAGGTACAGAGTAAAGCTCCCTTTACACTGTCACTATCAAAACTTCCAGTACAGGTACAGCACTGAGTTCAATACAACATAAACCTCCCTCTACACTCCCCCACAGAATGCTTCTTCTAAATATTCCCTAACCAAAGATTCAAACATTTTATTTCCTCATCAGTCATTTTCTGAAATTTTGTTTCGAAGCAGAATCACTTCAGCAGATAGGTGTGATCTGATTTCAAATGCAGGAAAGGATCCACAGCCTTAGATTAGATTACTTACAGTGTGGAAACAAGCCCTTTGGCCCAACAAGTCCATCCATACTAACCTGCCGAAGCGCAACCCACCCAGATCCATTCCCCTACATTTACCCGTGCACCTAACACAATGGGCAATTCACCTAACCTGCACATTTTTGGACTGTGGGAGGAAATCAGAGCACCAGGAGGAAACCCACACAGTCACCTGAGGCGGGAATTGAACCCGGGTCTCTGGTGCTGTGAGGCAGCAGTGCTAACCACTGTGCCACCCATATCTTCTGACCTAAGGAGACTATCGCCAACCTGTCACAATTTTCTTCATCACTAATATTCTAGAGTCCTGACAAAATCCTTTGTCAATCCCCTCTGTTCCCTTGTCTGTCACAAGAACACATCCTTTCGGTAATTTGATTACCAAAACTGTAGACTGTCCTCCAACTGCCACCTCAGTTATCAGATTTTTAGACAATAATCTCAGAAAATGTGGACAATACTAAACAGGACTGACAATTCTGGTGGAGAGAGAAACACAGTTAAAATTTAAAACACCGTTAAAATGTAGCAAAATGACTTGATGTGATCCCTGATTGAAAAACTTTGATACAACATCAAATTTTATGACAATATTTTAAAATGGAGATGGCACTGAGACAACTAGAAGGTGTATCTAACTCTCCACTTGTCTCACCAAACCTATCACTCGTTCATCACCTCTGCTTCCACAACTTTCACAGGGTGAGTGTTCCAGGCCATTTCCAGTACCTGGAAACATCCAGCTACATCTCTCACCCACAACTTTCAGATCTTCCCCCCAGCCCTGGACTGTCAGCTCATGGGAGCAGCTCTTCTCCACCTCTTTACTCTAAACATGCTTTCATCATCCAGCCACTAGGGAGCAGCCTCAGGTTCTCAAGTTTGCACTTGTCAGTAAAATCAATCATCTCATATTAATTCACTCTCTCTCGAAGATGCTGAAGAGCTTCATATTTCTTCTCTCTGTCAAGTTACTATCTTAAACCAACATTTCACGTTTTTAACTATTGACGATGTCTGTATTGTTATCCTTTTCTGTGAACACAGACACACAGTCTTCATTAGGAATAATCACAGTCAGTCAGGCAGCATCTGTGGAGAGAGAGCAAACTGATGTTTCAGGATGCTGTCTGACCCCTTGGCTCGCCATTGCTACCTAGACTCATTGTTGTGCATTGACTCTTGGTTCAACAACACATGGATGTCACCTTTCTATATCCTTGTGTGTGCAAATCCCTGCATGGCCTCACCCCATCCATCTCCCTTGAATCTGTTCCTTCCTGTCATCAGTCAGCTATTATAAGTTTGTTCATGGCAATCATTTGATGTGACTGCTACTGTGGGATATGTAGTGTCTCCTCATGAACTCCTCATGCACTTCACATTAGAACATTCGACCATGACAGAACCACAGTGATGAAGACTCTCAGTATCGAAAAGGAGGGTATAATTTCTTCCCAATTTATAATATGTACACCAGTCAGTGTATTATCTGCTAACATCGAAGTGATGTCCTGTGAAACCAAATCCAGTTCATTGTGGAGTTGAAATGCCCATCAGCCATGATTGAATGGCAGAGTGGACTCGATGGGCCGAATGGCCTTTCTTCCACTCCTATGTCTTATGGTCTTATTATTCAAATATAAAAGGCTTTGTGTCTTCCAAGTGAAGGACGTTGGTCTAAGAAATCACTGTTAAAACTGTCAGGTCAGACTTCCCACAGCTGCTCCAGCAAAGTTCGGTACCTGTGGGAATGGCCTCAAACAGGACTTTGGGTTTATGTTACAATACAAGTGACCCTACTGCAGGATATACACACACACACACTCACACTCACAGACACACACACACACAGACCCTCCCTCATACACAAGCTCTCATGTGCACACACATCCACCCTCCACACTCACACCGACACACACACACACCCTCTCACACATACCCCATCACACACACACTTAACCAATCTTACACATGTACACGTATATACACGCACACTCTATCACATGCAGTCACCCACACACTCACATGCGCATTCAGTCTGTTGCTCCTACACGTGTAAATATATAAGCTTATGGAGTGAATTTGTTTTGAATTACATTTTATTTTGCTCAAAAACTGCATGAATCCATGTAAAACTCTGTAAAAATATCCAGAGGGTTTGTCAGCCTGACATAACATTGGGACACAGACAGACTTCACACCTATTGTTTAAAAAGCTGAGCTTTTTAAAAGAAGTTCTGCGGTTTAAATATTAAAAACAGGAACCAGCATATCTCATTTTAAAAGATGAAGGTTTTAATCTAAAATTGTTTACTGTATCATACCTCCAAGATGCTGGATGCCTTTGGCTATAAATTCTGTGAGCGTGATCTTAGTCTCCACAACCACCTGATGAAGGAGGGATGCTCTGAAAGTTAGACCTTCAAATAAACCTGTTGGATGTTGGTTTGTTCGCTGGAAGGCTCGTTTTCAGACGTTTCATCACCATACTAGGTAACATCTTCAGTGAGCCTCCAGATGAAGCACTGGCGATGTAGCCCTCTTTCTACTTATAAGTTTGAGTTTCTTAGAGTTGGTGACGTCATTTCCTGGAGGCTCACTGAAGATGTTCCCTAGTATGGGGATGAAACATCTGAAAACAAACCTTTCAGCTCAGTGAGCAAATGTACATCCAGAACCTCAACCTGAGCTACAAATCTTCTCAAAACTCACTAAAACCTGTTGGATTATAACCTTGTGTTGTGTGATTTTTAACTTTGCCTACCCCAGTCCAACATCGGCACCTCCAAGTCATGGCAACCAAAATACAGGTGGACATGTGATGTTTTGTCATTTGACAGGGAATTGGTGCAAGAAAATGCGGGAGTTTTGCTGTGATTTTAGGGGCCTTTGGGTGGGAAAGAAGGTCACGACAAATGAACTCAAAAAGGATGTATATGGCACTTTACATATATACTGAGTGAGGAAAATCAGACACACACACACACAACACATACACACACACAAACCCACAAACACAAAGATATGTCAGAAAGTAAATGGTGAAGAAGATAAAAAGTGTTTACAATTGAAATGATATAGATTCACTAAGTGTGGGGGCCATTATTCATGAGACTTGCTTTGAATTGCACAATTTTATTAATTGATTCCAAACTTCACAGGACAAACAAGGAAAAGGAATTCACAATGAATGATAAGTCACTGGTAAACACTGAAGATTAGTGGGATGTTGGTGTGCAAGTACACTAAAACCTTATGGTAATCAGGACTGATAAATAAAGTGATTAACAAAGCCTGTGAGTAACTTGCCTGTGGTTATACAGTCATAGAGTCACAGAGTCATAGCAATGTACAGCACAGAAACAGACCCTTCGGTCCAACCCGTCCATGCCAACCAGTTATCCCAATCCAATCCAGTCCCACCTGCCAGCACCTGGCCCATATCCCTCCAAACCCTTCCTATTCATATCCCCATCCAGATGCCTTTTAAATGTTGCAATTGTATCAGCCTCCACCACTTCCTCTGGCAGCTCATTCCATACACGTACCACCCTCTGTGTGAAAAAGTTGTCCCTTAGGTCTCTTTTATATCTATTATATAGTGGGTGGCATGGTGGCACAGTGGTTAGCACTGCTGCCTCACAGCGCCTGAGACCCGGGTTCAATTCCCAACTCAGGTGACTGACTGTGTGGAGTTTGCACATTCTCCCCATGTCTGTGTGGGTTTCCTCCCACAGTCCAAAAATGTGCAGGTCAGGTGAATTGGCCATGCTAAAATTGCCTGTAGTGTTAGGTAAGCGGTAAATGTAGGGGTATGGGTGGGTTGCGCTTTGGCGGGTCAGTGTGGACTTGTTGGGCTGAAGGGCCTGTTTCCACACTGTAAGTAATCTAATTATTTTCCCTCTCACCCTAAACCTATGCCCTCTAGTTCTGGACTCCCGATCCCAGGAAAAAGACTTTGTCTTTTATCTTATCCATGCCCCTCATGGTTTTATAAAACTCTATAAGGTCACCCCTCAGCCTCCGATGCTCCAGGGAAAACAGCCCCAGCCTGTTCAGCCTCTCCCGATAGCTCAAATCCTCTAACCCTGGCAACATCCTTGTAAATCTTTCCTGAGCCCTTTCAAGTTTCACAACATCTTTCCGATAGGAAGGAAACCAGAATTGCACGCAATATTCCAACAGTGGCCTAACCAATGTCCTGTACAGCCGCAACATGACCTCCCAACTGCTGTACTCAATACTCTGACCAATAAAGGAAAGCATACCAAACGCCTTCTTCACTATCCTATCTACGGGCGACTCCACTTTCAAGGAGCTATGAACCTGCACTTCAAGGTCTCTTTGTTCAGCAACACTCCCTAGGACCTTACCATAAAGTGTATAAGTCCTGCTATGATTTGCTTTCCCAAAATGCAGCACCTCACATTTATCTAAATTAAACTCCACCTGCTACTTCTCAGCCCATTGGCCCATCTGGTCCAGATCCTGTTGTAATCTGAGGTAACCCTCTTTGCTGTCCACTACACCTCCTATTTTGGTGTCATCTGCAAACTTATTAACTGTACCTCTTATGCTCTCATCCAAATCATTTATGTAAATGACAAAAAAATAGAGGATTCAGCACCAATCCTTGTGGCACTCCACAGATGCTGAGACACAGAGTTTAAAAGCAGGGAAGTTATACTGAATCTGAATGAAACATTATTGTTTGCAGATCAGTAATCCATGTTATAGGAGGGATGTGATAGCAACAGAGAGAATGGAGTGTAAATTTTCCAGGACGTCACCTGATTTGGAGAGCTTCAGTTATAAAGGGAGATTCCTTCGAGCAGACAAGGTTAAGAGAGGACATGATTGAAATTATTAGGGGCATAGATAGGGTAATCAGGAAGAAACGTTTCCCCTTGTTGGGGTATGCAGTATCAGTGACAGGGGCATTGATTTAAACCGAAGGAATTAGAACAGATGTTTTTTAAAATACTTTTTCTCCTGAAGGTGGTGGTAATCTAGACTGTAAGGAGGATAGAGGCAGAAACAGTCAAATTTAAATTGTATTTAGAGATGTGCTTGTGATACCAAGGCATACATGGCTGTAGGCAAAGTGCCAGAAGATGGAAGTAGAATAGATTTACAGTTACTTTTGATAGGCATAGATGTAATCAGCCAAAGGACCTTTTTCCCATGTTGTAGATCTTTCTGATTATGACACCCCCAGCCCACGGGGTTAACCAGGTCATTAGCCCGGAGCTCGCTAACCTAGTAACAAACCCATTAGACCACCATCTCCTGCCTGAGGCAGCTTCTTTAAGGGATCAAAGGGCACTCTGATAGCTCAGCCTCTTGCAGGGATTTCCAGTACAGACGCAGCTGAGATGGACTCACCCTGTGCGAGGTGACAAGTGAATGATAGCGGCAAACCGAGAAGGGCACATGACGGGTGAAAAAGACCCGCCGGCTGCTCACCGGGACAGGGGAGACTGCCAACCTGGTCAAGCAGAGGCCCACATAAACATCTTCAAGTTTGAGGAGAGGAATGGATCTGGACACGGCCCAGATCTTCCCAGCCATGTCGCCGGAGAGGACGTAGCCCGTTCCCGAACAGTAGCGGGGATAGAGGGCGGGGGCAAACTCCTCCTCGCTGACATACCATTTGTGGGCCTTGCTCCTGATGGGCCGAATGTCCCTCATGAGCTGACCGCTGAAGAAACCCGTGGTGTTCTTGCTGCTCAGCAGCTGGCTCAGGTAGAAGACATTGACAAACATGTCCGAGTCTGTCTTCATGACGAAACGGGCTGAAGGACAAAATCGATGGACCCATTCCAAACCCAGCAACACCTTCTCCGTTAAATTGTAATAGGTGTCAATGAAGTCCCCCTGGAGAATATCCCGGTGGGACCGGCTCTCCTGCTGGATCTGTCTCTGGTACATGCCCCCGTGTCCGAGCAGGAAGAATGTGCTGATGCGCCCGGTCTGGAGGTGCCTCTCTGTCCCCCACGTCTCCCGGATTGCGGCTCGCTCCAACATCTCCTCCGGCCTGGTCGTCACCAGAAGCACGAGGAAGGGAGGCTCCCTATCACACTCCGAGTCCGGCCTCACCAGGAAGACGCGTCTGGGCACCGGAGAGGCTCCCAGCTCCTTGCGACTGTGCTGCGGTGGGGAGGACAGCCACTGGGAGAGCAGGAGGAACAGGCTCAGAACCAGCACAAGGCGGTAGCACAGGAAATGGATTTTCCTGGGAAACATCTGGGGAGTGGGGGGGGGGGGGGAGAGAGGATGTGATTAATTATGAGGACAATGGATAAAGGATCACATTCACTGGGCACACCTCCCTCAGACTTTTGGAAACGTCACTTCCACAAAAGATGGTGACATTGGGTGGCATGGTGGCTCAGTGGTTAGCACTGCTGCCTCACAGCACCAGGGACCCGGGTTCAATTCCAGCCTCGGGCGACTGTCTGTCTGGAGTTTGCACATTCTCCCCGTGTCTGTGCGGGTTTCCTCCGGGTGCTCCGTTTTCCTCCCACAGTCCAAACCTATACAGGCCAGGTGAATTGGCCATGCTAAATTGCCGTAGTGTTAGGGGCCTTAGTCAGAGGGAAATGAGTCTGGGTGGATTACTCCTTGGAGGGTCGACATGGACTTGTTGGGCCGAAGGGCCTGTTTCCACACTGTAGGGAATCTAATTTTAAAAATGGTAACCTTCTGATTCCTGCAAAATTGTAGGTTTTGCAAATCCCTGTTAAATCAAGGAGTCGAACAGGGATTCAAACCTCAACACTGAAAATCCTTACGCGTCCCTTACACGTCCCCTCAAAATTTGGCCCACCTCACAACCCCTCCTCCCACCTTTAATCTGGCCTCACCCTCAGTTTTCAGGGCTCTTTGTCCCTTCCCTGCTGATGATGACAATGTTAACTCCTGGAGCATTGGAGACCGCTGAGCTTGACTGGTGACCTGGTTCCTGGACAGCGTGCTCAGAAAGGTTGCGGTGGAACAGCCCTCTTGGAGTTACAGTGCACCTTTGTCTGCAGCAGATCTCAGGCCACAGGAGATACACCTTGTCCAGAGATGGCAATGCACTGAGATGCAGTTCGGAGCTTGCTGCAAGTCACACCCTGTCTCACATTTCACTCCAAATTACAATATACCTCCAGATGTCATCAGCAGTACAGAATGTTTGAAATTCTGCTTTCAGTCTTTCACAGGACTGCGAGAGATCACAATCCCTGTGGCCTCTGCAATCTCTGGGAACATTCCCAGCACCAGGATATCCTGCTTCTCTCTCCTTTTCACACTGACGGATCATCGATCAGGTCAGACTCCTCCTCCATATGTCAGGGAGAGCAAAGTCAGAGAGACACAGAGAGAGAGAGAGAGCTGGGCAGCAGGAACAATGCCCTGGCAATCCTGTGATCACTGCGGTGTAACTGATGGCTCTGCTGTGTTGCTCTTGGTGGTGACAACTTGTTCCATTTCGTGAGGTGATGGATGGCTGGAAACAGACTGAGGGAAAGCCAAAAAGATGGACAGACAGACAAGGAGAGACAGAAAGAGGCAGATACAGACAGAAAAAAGGAGATAACAGGAAAGAAAGAGACAGAGACTGACAGACAAAGTGAGCAACAGGCAGCGGGAAGGATGGAGAGGAGAGACAGAGAATGAGAGAAACACAGAGAGAGAGACAGAGATGGAAAGATGTATGCAGAGAGAGAGAGAGTTAAAAGTCACACAACACCAGGTTATAGTCCAACAGGTTTATTTAGAAGCACTAGCTTTCAGAGCGCTGCTCCTTCATCAGGTAGTTGTGGAGCAGGACCATAATATACAGGCTTAGAACAAAAGATCAGTGTTGTGCATGCAACTGATACAATATTTTGAACAAACCCTAGATTGCTGTTAAATTTTTCATCTTTTAGAATAGGTTGCAGGTTTCAGTTCAGTACTATATAATTCCTAGAACTTCTCTCAAATCACATTCTAGAAATAACTTAACGTTTTATAAGAAAAGGTGACATCACAGCTCAGATAATGCATTAAAGGTGTACGGTTAGAATCTGGCTGTTTCCTAATCTTGAATCAGGCTGGGTCAGTTTCCAAAGTAGGGATTTGTAACATGTTACATGGATTGATTGCCTACAGATTGTGTGCTTTTTGAACAAAATAGAATGTATCTGCAAGTATAATTCTGCAAATGCAAATTCTCACCACAACAATGCAGGGTGGTCGAGCAGAGGCCAATAGTCAAGTTCAGAACCAATGAAGATAGCCTCAACCAGGATCTTGGGTTCATGTCATACTGCAGGTGACCCCTCTGCACTATACACTCTCACACACACACTCTCTTACACACTCACACAGACCCTCTCCCATACACACACTCTCTCTCAGACACACACACACATACAGACTCTCTCTCCCTCTCTCTGTCTGTCTGTCTGTCTCTCCCCCCCACATACATTCACACACACATACAAGTCTATGGGGTAAATTTGTATTTGCAGATACATTCTATTTTTCTCAAAAAAACACACAATCTGCAGCCAGTCAATCCATGTAACATTTTATAAACTCCTACTTTGGAAATAGAACCAGTCTGACTCAAGATTGGGATACAGACAGACTCTAACCTCACACCTTTAATGCATTGCCTCAGCTGAGATGTCACTTTTTTTATATAAAACCTAATGTTATCTCGAGAATGTGATTTGAGAGAAGTTCTGGGATTTACATATTACTGAACCGAAACCTGCAACCCATTCTAGAAGATGAAAAACTGAACAGCAATCTAGCTTTGTTCAAAATATCGAGTCAGTTGCATGACACTCAGATATTTTGCTATAAATTCTGTGTCTTATGATCTTGCTCCACAACCACCTGATGAAGGAGCAGCGCTCCAAAAGCTAGTGCTTCCAAATAAACCTGTTGGACTATAACCTGGTGTTATGCGATTTTTAACTTTGTCCTCCCCAGTCCAACACCGGCATCTCCACATTACAGAGAGAGAAGCAGAGAGAAACAGTCAGGCATTTGGAGAATCAAAGACAGGTGATGTTGATAAAAGCAAATTACTGCGGATGCTGGAATCTGAAACCAACAGAGAAAATGCTGGAAAATCTCAGCAGGTCTGGCAGCATCTGTAAGGAGAGAAAGGGTCAGTTAGACTCGAAATGTCAGCTCTTTTCTCTCCTTACAGATGCTGTCAGACCTGCTGAGATTTTCCAGCATTTTCTCTGATGTTGCTAATTACCACCTCGTCTTTGGCATTATCTCTATAGAGTCTCTCAATGTTGTGTACTGGCCTCTGAGGTGGCCTGGTGGCTCAGTGGTTAGCACTGCTATATCATAGCACCTGTGACCTGGGTTCAATTCCACTGTCAGACAGTGTCCCCGTGGAGTTTGTGCACTCTCCTCAATACTATATGGTTTTCCACTGGGTGCTCTGGTTTCCACCCACAGTCTAATGTTGTGCAAGTTAGATGGATTGACCATGTTAAATTTTTCAGTGTGTAGGCTAGGTGCATACACTATAGGAAATGTGAGGTTACAGAGGAAGGTCAGGGGGATGGGTCTGGGTGGTATGCTCTTCAGATGGTTGGTGTGGACTTGTTGGGCTAAATGACCTGCTTCCACACTCTATGGATTCTATGGAATTGGATAAATGATTCTGTTTGTCTGGTCTGCCTGCTGAATTTTCAGCTCATCCAAACACTGCTGTCCTTTCCCCCAACTGTCTGTAAGTTCCACTCATCCATCACATCATTTCTTCTTTCTTTACCGCGCTGGCAAATTCCTTCCCAAACCAACAGCAGGTGAATGGCTTCCTCCTGTGAAGATGTGGTGTGAACATGCTGGTCTTTCAGAAGGTGGAGTGAAGCTATGAATCCCTTTCCACACGTGTAACAGGTGAAACAGCCAATCCCTTGTGTGAATACACAGATGCATGAGAAGTTTGGATGATTAACTAAATTCCTTCCCACACACAGTGCAGGGGAATAGTTTTCCATATTGTGAACTTGCTATTATCTGAAAAATGAGGATTAATCGATCCTTTCCCACACGTGGAGTAAAGGAATGACCTTTCCATGATGTGTCTATGCTGCTGTATTTCCAGCTGGAATGCGGAATAGAATTATCTTGTGCAGTTGCCACATGTCCATGTTTTCTTCAGGGTCCATGTAACTGGTTAACAGATCTCCTTTCATCTCAAAACATTCATCATATTCAGTTCATGACGAATCTGTCAGATCTTAATGATAATTGATTTGAGATTCTCCTCTGGAATTCTTCTCTGTTAAATCCCCTACAAAAGAAGTTTACAAATATCATCACTCTCAGTAAAGAGTGAAAATTCAAAACACAATTTCAGTTCCTATTATTATGAAGGTGTAGGTGTATACTGTACCTTTGAGAGAGAGAGAAGGGGGGAGGGAGGAGAGGGGGGGAAGGAGAGAGAGAGTGGGGGGGAAGGAGAGAGAGAGATAGCTGGCAAGGACTTAACAAGTACAGAGTGTGCTGAAAGTTTCACAAATGTAATGTCTAGCTGTGACCCAAACAGCAGGAACTGAGTTACTTTGGTTCACAACCAGTTTGAATTTGGCCAATCAGTTTAAATTTTGCTCTAAGGTGCCAAAATCAAATCGAATTTGAATTTTACTGTTTTGACGACATTGAACCAATGAGACAACCTGATGTTTTCGGGTCTAAAACCTGGGCATTTTGAACAGTTAGCCAGCGTGACCAACAGCACCAACAAACACAGACAGCCTGCAGACTCACTCTCCGAGAGGTACCTGTTCATATAAAATCTGTGCAACACAAACCCGAAGAAAAGACCCAGAAGAATATACAGAGGAGGATTTAGAGGAGAATCTACACAGTTGACTGGTTTCGAAATTTGAATTGTTTGTAAATCTTAATTGGGTGGGTGGGTTTATCAGATCGGTATGTTATTGAAGAGTGGGAGGTAGATAAATTGATCAGGTAGGTAAAAACAATGACTGCAGATGCTGGAAACCAGATTCTGGATTAGTGGTGCTGGAAGAGCACAGCAGTTCAGGCAGCATCCAAGGAGCAGGGAAATCGATGTTTCGGGCAAAAGCCCTTCATCAGGAATAAAGGCAGAGAGCCTGAAGGGTGGAGAGATAAGCTAGAGGAGGGTGGGGTGGGGAGAAAGTAGCATAGAGTACAATGGGTGAATGAGGGAGGGGATGAAGGTGATCTGTCAGGGAGGAGGGTGGAGTGGATAGGTGGAAAAGGAGATAGGCAGGTAGGACAAGTCCGGGCAAGTCATGGGGACAGTGCTGAGCTGGAAGTTTGAAACTAGGGTGAGGTGGGGGAAGGGGAAATGAGGAAACTGTTGAAGTCCACATTGATGCCCTGGGGTTGAAGTGTTCCGAGGCGGAAGATGAGGCGTTCTTCCTCCAGGCGTCTGGTGGTGAGGGAGTGGCGGTGAAGGAGGCCCAGGACCTCCATGCCCTCGGCAGAGTGGGAGGGGGAGTTGAAATGTTGGGCCAGGGCGGTGTGGTTGATTGGTGCGGGTGTCCCAGAGATGTTCCCTAAAGCGCTCTGCTAGGAGGCGTCCAGTCTCCCCAATGTAGAGGAGACCACATTGGGAGCAACGGATACAATAAATGATATTGGTGGATGTGCAGGTAAAACTTTGATGGATGTGGAAGGCTCCTTTAGGGCCTTGGATGGAGGTGAGGGAGGAGTTGCGGGCACAGGTTTTATAGTTCCTGTGGTGGCAGGGGAAGGTGCCAGGATGGGAGGGTGGGTTATAGGGGGGGCGTGGACCTGACCAGGTAGTCACGGAAGGAACGGTCTTTGGGGAAGGTGGAAAGGAGTGGGGAGGGAAATATATCCCTGGTGGTGGGGTCTGTTTGGAGGTGGCGGAAATGTCGGTGGATGATTTGGTTTATGCGAAGGTTAGTAGGGTGGAAGGTGAGCACCAGGGGCGTTCTGTCCTTGTTACGGTTGGAGGGGTGGGGTCTGAGGGCTGAGGTGCAGGATGTGGACGAGATGCGTTGGAGGGCATCTTTAACCATGTGGGAAGGGAAATTGCAGTCTCTAAAGAAGGAGGCATCTGGTGCGTTCTGTGGTGGAACTGGTCCTCCTGGGAGCAGATACGGCGGAGGTGGAGGAATTGGAATACGGGATGGCATTTTTGCAGGAGGTAAGGTGGGAAGAGGTGTAATCCAGGTATCTGTGGGAGTCGGTGGGTTTGTAAAAAGTGTTGGTGTCAAGTCGGTCGTCCTTAATGGAGATGGAGAGGTCCAGGAAGGGGAAGGAGGTGTCAGAGATGGTCCAGGTAAATTTAAAGTCAGGGTGGAATGTGTTAGTGAAGTTGATGAATTGCTCAACCTCCTCACAGGAGCACGAGGTGGCGCCAATGCAGTCATCAATGTAGTGGAGGAAGAGGTGGGGAGTGGTGCCGATGTAATTACGGAAGATCGACTGTTCTACGTAGCCAACAACGAGACAGTTTCCTCATTTCCCCTTCCCCCACCTCACCCTAGTTCCAAACTTCCAGCTCAGCACTGTCCCATGACTTGTCCTACCTGCCTATCTTCTTTTTCCACCTATCCACTCCACCCTCCTCCCTGACAGATCACCTTCATCCCTTCCCCCACTCACCCATTGTACTCTCTGCTACTCTCTCCCCACCCCACCCTCCTCTAGCTTATCTCTCCACCCTTCAGGCTCTCTGCCTGTATTCCTGATGAAGGGTTTTTGCCCGAAACGTCGATTTCGCTGCTCCTCGGATGCTGCCTGAACTGCTGTGCTCTTCCAGCACCACTAATCCAGATAAATTGATCAGATAAAGGTGGATTACAGGATAGGTGGTTGTTGTTCATTGTTCTCTGTTTTTCTTGGAGTTAAAGAATAAATTCTTAATTTTTTTTCTTTAAATGTTGGGATTTAGTATTCTTTGTCACTCATGCGTTTTTACAGATTATGATGTGAGGTGATCTTTTCTGTGGGTCTGGTTTAAGTTAGCAGAAGGGTTTATC
The DNA here is from genome assembly GCF_020745735.1 of Hemiscyllium ocellatum. NCBI lineage: Eukaryota > Metazoa > Chordata > Chondrichthyes > Orectolobiformes > Hemiscylliidae > Hemiscyllium > Hemiscyllium ocellatum. Next base: position 6,007,797 of record NC_083415.1, on the reverse strand, counting down.
CCGTGTCATAACATTGTTTCCTCTCCTGTTTTCCCATTGTTCAAAATATAGCTCTCAAATACTCTCACTTGTCCCTGGGCTGAAAACCAAATCTATCTCCACCGTTTCCATCCTCTGCTCTTGGTCTTCTCTCGCCCCCCCACCTTTCTCTGCCTGCTTCAATTCTCCCTCTCCTTTCTTTTGAGTGAGACACAATTGATTGAATCTTAAGTGGTAGATGATTGGAGGGTGGCAAATGTTATTCCCCTGTTCAAGAAAGAGAATTAGGATAATCCTGGGAATTTCAGACCAGTCATTGTTACGTCTGTGGTGGGCAAATTATTGCTGAGGTTTTTGACGGACCGGATTTATGATTACTTGGAAAACCATAGTTTGATTAGAGATAGTCAGCATGGCTCAGCGAGGGGCAGGTCATGCCTCACAAACCTTATTGAATTCTTTGAGGATGTGACAAAACACACTGATGAAGGTAGAGCAGTGGATGCAAATTATGTGGATTTTAGCAAGGTGTTCAATAAGGTTCCCCATGGTGGACTCATTCAGAAAGTAAGGAGGCATGGGATACATGGAAACCTGTCTGTCTGGATACAGAATTGGCTGGTTCATAGAAGACAGAGGGTGGTGGTAGATGAAGAGTATTCAGCCTGGAGCTCGATGACCAGTGGTGTTCTGCAGGGATCGGTTCTGGGACCACTGCTCTTTGTGAGTTTTATAAATGATTTGGATGAGGAAGTGGAAGGGTGGGTTAGTAAGTTTGCCAATGACATGAAGGTTGGTGGAGTTATGGATAGTGTGGAGGGCTGTCGTAGGTTGCAATGGGATATTGACAGGAAGAAGAGCTGGGCTGAGAAGTGGCAGATGGAGTTCAACCTGGAAAAGTGTGAAGTGATTCATTTTGGAAGGTTGAATTTGAATACAGATTACAGGGTTAAAGGCAGGATTCTTGGCAGTGTGGAGGAACAAGGGGATCTTGGGGTCCATGTCCATAGATCCCTCAACGTTGCCACCCAAGTTGACAGGATTCTTAAGAAGGCATATGGTGTGTTGGTTTTCATGGGCAGGGGGAATTGAGTTTAAAAGCCGTAAGATTATGCTGCAGGTCTCTGCAGCCCTGGTTAGACCACACTTGGAATACTGTGTTCTGTTCTGATTGCCTCTTTATAGGAAGGTTATGGAAGCATTAGAGAGGGTGCATTTACCAGGATGCTGCCTGGACTGGAAGGTAGGTTAAGGGAGAAGAAAGTTTGAGGGAGCTCTGGCTTTTCTCATTGAAGTGAAGAAGGATGAGACGTGACTTGATAGAGGTGTTCAAGATGGTGAGAGGCAGAGAGAGAGTAGATAGTCAGAGACTTTTCCCCAGGGCAGAAATGGCTAGCACGAGGGGGCATAATGTTAAGGTGGTTGGAGAAAGGTTATGGGGAGATGTCAAAGATTGGTTCTTCATGCAGAGAGTGGTGGGTGTGTGGAATGCACTGCCAGCAGTCGTTGTAGAGTCAAATACATTAGCGACTCTTGGATAGGCACATTGATAGTAAAATGAAGGATACATAGGTTAGTTTGACCTTAGAGTAGGTTAAAGGTTGGCACAACATCGAGGGTTGAATGGCCTGTACTGTGCTGTACAGTTCTATGTTCTATGTTCTAAAGAGGGTTTAAGGCATGCAGAAAATGGTTGTGAATCTTTTCCACCCACTTCCCATATTTCTTTCCTGACCAGTGATCAGAGTCTCATTCGGTTTCCCCCCAAAGCAGCTCTTGTTCATTGACCCTTCTCCTCCACATCCTGCAGAATGAACCACTCAATACCCCAGGGCATTGGGCCTGTTCTCGGGAGAGATGGAGAGAGAGAAGCCCCACGGCTGCAAACAAGGGAGCTGCCAATTCAAACATCATTTTTTGTGTTTCCGTGAAGTGTCCTCAGCCCATCCTTGGCCACCACTAACTCCAACCTTCCAATGTTCCAACGTGCATGGGGAGAGCAACACTTGCAGGTTCTGTTCCGAGTCTCACAGCAAACTGAGTTAGAACGATATCAACACTACGTCAAAGTCAGGCATCACTGTGCTAATGGAATTCCACATCGGAAACATGGCAGCAGTCTGTGAAGGCAACTCAGCACCATCCTCTCCAGGGCTGTTCGGTATGGGCAATTAAAGCTGGATGACCCAGAACCACCTACATCCCATAAATTAATTAATAAATCACCATAATACTCCCCAGGTACCAGTGTGATATAATACAAATGGAAAGGATGTTTATTTATTCAAAATAACTGTAGAGTCAACTGAGCTTTTTTTTAATGAAGTACATCTCCACGTCAGCTTTAAAACATAAATTATCAGAAATGAGTTCACACCGATTCCCTGGTTCAGCTTCCAGCTCTCATTCCCCAGAAACAGGAAACACTGCTGTTTGCTTATTCTTGCCCATTTGAGATCCTCTTCCTGTGGGGTCCTAAGAAAGTCACTCCCCACTCACTAACATGACCCTGTCACAGGGAGTTCAGGACATTCAATCCCTACTCACGAACATGACCCTGTCACAGGGAGTTCAGGACAGTCAATCTCCACTCACTAACATGACCCTGTCACAGGGAGTTCAGGACAGTCAATTCCTACTCACTAACATGACCCTGTCACAGGGAGTTCAGGACAGTCAGTCCCCACTCACTAACGTGACCCTGTCACAGGGAGTTCAGGACAGTCAATCCCTACTCACTAACATGTCCCTGTCACAGGGAGTTCAGGACAGTCAATCCCTACTCACTAACATGACCCTGTCACAGGGAGTTCAGGACAGTCAATCCCCACTCACTAACATGACCCTGTCACAGGGTGTTCAGGACAGTCAATCCCCACTCACTAACATAACCCTGTCACAGGGAGTTCAGGACAGTCAATCCCCACTCACTAACATGACCCTGTCACAGGGAGTTCAGGACAGTCAATCCCCACTCACTAACACGACCCTGTCACAGGGTGTTCAGGACAGTCAATCCCCACTCACGAACATGACCCTGTCACAGGGTGTTCAGGACAGTCAGTCCCCACTCACGAACATGACCCTGTCACAGGGTGTTCAGGACAGTCAATCCCCACTCACGAACATGACCCTGTCACAGGGAGTTCAGGACAGTCAATCCCCACTCACTAACGTGACCCTGTCACAGGGAGTTCAGGACAGTCAATCCCTACTCACTAACGTGACCCTGTCACAGGGAGTTCAGGACAGTCAATCCCCACTCACTAACGTGACCCTGTCACAGGGAATTCAGGACAGTCAATCCCCACTCACTAACATGACCCTGTCACAGGGAGTTCAGGACAGTCAATCCCCACTCACTAACGTGAGCCTGTCACACTGAGTTCAGGACAGTCAATCTGTATTTACTAACATGGCCATATACAGGGAGTTCAGGACATTCAATCCCTAATTTCCAACATGACCTGATCACCGGGGACCGATCACAGACAATCCCTACTCACCATCATTACCCTGTCACAGGGAGTTCAGGACAGTCAATCCCTACTCATGGACATGACCCTGTCACAGGGAGTTCAAGACAGACAATCCCTACTCACTAACATGACCCTGTCACACTGAGTTCAGGACAGTCAATCCCTACTCACTAACTCCATAATGTACACAGGAACGGCAGTTCTCTATAATGTGTACCGGGACTGCTGTTCTCTATATACTGTACACACACACTGCCCTTCTCTATAATGTACACCGAGACTGCTGTTCTCTATAGTGTACACAGGCAGTGCTGTTCTCTGTAATATACGCAGGCATTGCTGTTCTCTATGATATACACAGGGACTGCTCTTCTGTATAATGTACACAGGGACTGCTGTTCTCTCTAATGTACGCAGGCACTGCTGTTCCTGATGATGTACGCAGGCACTGCTGTTCTCTATAATGTACACAGGGACTTCTGTTCTCTATAACGTACACAGGGACTGCTCTTCTCGATGATGTACATAGGCACTACAGTTCTCATTATTGTACACCGGTACTGCTGTTGTCTATAATGTACACAGGGATTGCTGTTCGGTGTAACGTAGTCAGGAACTCTATACAGGATACAGGGACTGCAGTTCTCTATAATGTACGCAGGGACTGCTGTTCTCGATAATGCAAACAGAGGCTGCTGTTTGCTATAATATATACAGGGACTGCCATTCACTACAATGTACCCAGGATTTCTGTTCTCTATAATGTATACAGGGACAGCTGTTCCCTATAATGTACACAGGGACTGCTGTACTCTATAATGTACATAGGGACTGCTGTTGTCTATAATGTACCCAGGGACTGCTGTTCTCTATAATGTACACAGGGACTGGTGTTCTCTATAATATACACAGAGACTGCTGTTCTCTATAATGTACACAGAGACTGCTATTTGCTATAATGTAACAGGAACTGCTGTTCTCTGTAATGTACACAGGGATTTCTGTTCTCTATTATGTACACAGGGATTTCTGTTCTCTATAATGTGCACCGGTACTGCTGTTCTCTATAATGTACACAGGGAATGCTGTTTGCTATAATGTACACAGGAACTGCTGTTCTCTATAATGTACACAGGGACTGCTGTTCTCTATAATATGCACTGGGACTGATGTTCTCTATAATGTACACAGGGACTGATGTTCTCTATAATGTACATAGGGACTCCTGCTCCTTGGATGCTGCCTGACCAGCTGCACTTTTCCAGCAACACATTTTCAGCTTCTCTCCAATATACACAGGCACTGCTGTTCTCTATTATGTACACAGAGGCTGCTGTTCTCTATCGTGTACACAGGCACTGCCGTTCTCTCTATTGTACACCAGGACTGCTGTGTTCTATAGTGTATACAGGGACTGCTGTTCTCTATGATGTACACAGGCACTGCTGTTCTCTGTGGTGCACACTGGCACTGCTGTTCTCTATAATGTACACCGGGACTGCTGTTCTCTATAATGTGCACAGGGACTGCTGTTCTCTTTAATGGACACAGGGACTGCTGTTCTCTATAATATACACAGGGAGTGCTGTTCACTATGATGTACACAGGGACTGCTGTTCTCTATAATGGACACAGGCACTGCTGTTCTCTATAATGTACACAGGGTCTGCTGTTCTCTATTGTGTACACAGGGACTGCTGTTCTCTCTCATGCACACATGGACTGCTGTTCTCTATAATGTACACAGGGACTGCTGTTCTCTATAATGTACACAGGCACTGCTGTTCTCTATAATGTACACAGGGACTGCGGTTCTCTATAATGTACACAGGGACTGCTGCTCTCTCTAGCGTACAAAGGGACTGCTGCTCACTCTAATGTACAAAGGGACTGCTGTTCTCCATAATGAACACAGGGACTGCTGTTCGCTATAATGTACAAAGAGAATGATATTCTCTGTAATATACACAGGCACTGCTGTTCTCTATGATGTGCTCAGGGACTGCTGGTCTCTATAACGTACACAGGGACTGATGTTCTCAATGATGTACACAGACACTGCAGTTCTCATTATTGTACACCGGTACTGCTGTTGTCTATAATGTACACAGGGACTGCTGTTGTCTATAATGTACACAGGGACTGCAATTCTCTGAAATGTACACAGGGACTGCTGCTCTCTACAATGGACACAGGGACTGCTGTTTGCTATAATGTATACGGGGACTGCAGTTCTCTGTCATGTACACAGGGACTGGTGTTCTCTAACATGAACACAGGGACTGCTGTTCTCTATAATGTACACAGGGACGGCTGTTCTCTATAATGAACAGAGGGACAGCTGTTCTCTGTAATGAACACAGGGGAAGCTGTTCTCTATAATGCACACAGGGACTTCTATTCTCTGAAATGTACACAGCCACTGCTGTTCTCTATAGTTCACACAGAGACTGCTGTTCGCTATAATGTACACAGAGACTGCTGTTCTCTATAATGTACACAGGGACTGTTGTATGCTATAATGTACACAGGGACTGCTGTATGCTATAATGTACACAGGGACTGCTGTTCTAATAATGTACACAGGGACTGCTGTTCTCTATAATTCACACAGAGACTATTGTTCGTTATAATGTACACAGGGACACCTGTTCTCTATAATGTACACAGGGGAAGCTGTTCTCTATAGTAAACAGGCACTGCCGTTCTCTACAATGTACAGCGTGACTGCTGTTCTCTATTATGTACACAGGCACTACTATTCTCTATAATGTACACAGGGACTGCTGTTCTCTATAATTCAAACAGGGACTGCAGTTAGCTATAATGTACATAGGGAGTGCTGTTCTCTATAATGCACAAACGAACTGCTGTTCTCTTTCCTGGACACAGGGACTGCTGTTCTCTCCAAAATACACAGAGACTGCTGTACTGTATAATGTACACAGGGACTGCTCTTCTCTATAATGTACAGAAGGATTGCTGTTCACTGTAATTTGCACAGGTACTGCTGTTCTCTGTAATGTAAACAGGGACTGCTGTTCGCTATAATGTACACAGGGACTGATGTTTGCTATAACGTATAAAGGGACTGCTGTTCTCTATAATGTACACAGGGACACCTGTTCTCAATGATGTACACAGGGACTGTTGTTTGTTATAATGTACACAGGCACTCCTGTTCTCTATAATGGACACAGGGACTGCTGTTCGCTATAATGAACAGAGGGACTGCTGTTCTCTGTAATGAACACAGGGGAAGCTGTTCTCTATAGTATTCAGGCAGTGCTGTTCGCTATAATGTACGCAGGGACTGCTGTTCTCTATAATATACACAGGGATTGCTGTTCTCTATAATGTACACAGGGACTGCTGTTCCCTGTACTGCACACAGGGAATGATGTTCTCTATAACGTACACGGGGAATGGTGTTCTCTCTCATGTACACAGGCACTGCTGTTCTCTATAATGTACATAGGGTCTGCTGTTCTCTATAATGTACACAGGGACTGCTGTTCTCTATAATGTACACAGGGACTGCTGTTCTCCCTAATGTACTCAATGACTACTGTTCTCTATAATTCAAACAGGGACTGCAGTTAGCTATAAAGTACATAGGGAGTGCTGTTCTCTATAAAATACACAGGGACTGCTGTTCTCTATAATGTACACAGGGACTGCTGTTCTCTATAATATAGACCGGGACTGCTGATCGCTATAGCGAACACACACACTTCCCTTCTCTATAATGTACACAGCGACTGCTGTTCTCTATAATGTACACCGAGACTGCTGTTTTCTATAGTACACAGGCACTGCCAACCTCTATAGTGTACACAGGCACTGCTGTTCTCTCTAATGTACACCGGGACTGCTGTTCTCTATAATGTACACAGGGACTGCTGTTCTCGATAATTCAAACAGGGACTGCAGTTAGCTATAATGTACATAGGGAGTGCTGTTCTCTATAATGCACAAAGGAACTGCTGTTCTCTTTCCTGGACGCAGGGACTGCTGTTCTCTATAATATACACAGGGACTTTTGTTCTCTATAATGTACAGAGGGATTGCTGTTCACTGTAATTTGCACAGTTACTGCTGTTCTCTGTAATGTAAAGAGGGACTGCTGTTCGCTATAATGTACACAGGGACTGCTGTGCTGTATAATATACACAGGGACTGCTGTACTATATAATGTGCAGAGGGACTGCTGTTCTCTATAATGTACACAGGCACTGCTGATCTCTGCAATTTACACAGGGATTGCTGTACTGTATAATATACCCAGGGACTGCTGTTCTCTGTAATGTACACAGGGACTGGTGTTCGCTATAATGTACACAGGGACTGCTGTGCTGCATAATATACACAGGGACTGCTGTACTGTATGATGTACAGAGGGACTGCTGTTCTCTATAAGGTACGTAGGAACTGCTGTTCTCGATAATATACACAGGGGCTGCTGTTCTCTATAATGTACACAGGCGCTACTGTTCTCTATAAAATACACAGGGATTGCTGTTCGCTATAATGTGCAGAGGGACTACTGTTCAGTGTAATTTACACAGGGACCGCTCCTCTTTATAATGTAATCAGGGATGCTGTTCTCTGTCATGTACACAGGGATTGTAGTTTGCTAAAATGTACACAGGGACTGCTGTTCTCTAGAATGTACACAGGGACTGCTGTTCTCCATAATGTTCACAGGGACGTCTGTTCTCTTTAATGTACACAGGGACTGCTGTTGTCCATAATGTACACATGTTCTCTCATGTACGCTGGCACTGCTGTTCTCTGTAATGTACACAGGGACTGCTGTTCTTTATAATGTACACAGGCACAGCTGTTCTCTGTAATGTACACAGGGATTGCAGTTTGCTAAAATGTTCACAGGGACTGCTGTTCTCAATAATGTACACAGGGACTGCTGTTCTCTATAATGTACACAGGGACTACTGTTCACTATAATGTACACCGGGACAGCTGTTCTCAGTAATGTACACAGGGACTGCTGTTCTCTATAATTCACACAGGGACTGCTGTTCTCTATAATGTGCACAGGGACTGCTGTTCACTCTAATGTACACAGGGACTGCTGTTCTCTATAATTCACACAGGGACTGCTGTTCTCGATAATGTGCACAGGGACTGCTGTTCACTCTAATGTACACAGGGACTACTGTTCTCTATAATTCATGCAGAGACTGCTGTTCTCTATAATGTACACAGGGACTGCTGTTCTCTATAATTCACACAGGGACTGCTGTTCTCTATAATGTGCACAGGGACTGCCGTTCGCCATAACATACACAGCCACTGCTGTTCTCTATAATTCACACAGAAACTGCTGTTCTCTATAATGTACACAGTAACTGCTGTTCTCTATAATGTACACAGGGACTGCTGTTTGCTATAATGTACACAGGGACACCTGTTCTCTATAATGTACACAGGGACTGCTGTTCGCTATAATGTACACAGGGACACCTGTTCTCTATAATATACACAGGCACTCCTGTTCTCTATAATGGACACAGACACTGCTGTTCTCTATAATGAACAGAGGGACAGCTGTTCTCTGTAATGAACACAGGGGAAGCTGTTCTCTATAGTAGACAGGCACTGCTGTTCGTTATAATGTACAGAAGGCATTGCTGTTTTCTGCAATTTTCACAGGGATTGCTGTTCTCTATAATGTACACAGGTACTGCTGTTCTCTATAATATACACAGGGACTTCTGTACTGTATATTGTACACAGGGACAGTGTCGGGAATGGGGAAAGTGTTGGGATGGGGACAGTGTTGGGGGTGGGAGACAATGTTGGGGGTGGGAGACAGTGTTGGTGGTGGGTCAATGGTGAGAGTGGGAGACAGTGTTGGGGGCGGGTCAGTGTTGGTGATGTGGGACAGTGTTGGGGACGGAGACACTGTAGGGAGTGGGGGACAGTGTTGTAGGTGGGGACAGTGTTGGAGGCGGGGACAGTGTTGGTGATGGGGGACAGTGTTGGGGGTGGGAGACAGTGTTGGGGGTGGGAGACAGTGTTGGGGACAGAGACAGTGTTGGGGGTGGGGACAGTGTTGGGGCGGGGACAGTGTTGGGAGTGGAGGCAGTGTTCAGGGTGGGGGGCAGTGTTGCGGTGGGGACAATGTTGGAGTGGGGACAGTGTTGGAAGTTGGGGACAGTGTTGGGAGTGGGGTCAGAATTGGTGGTGGGGACAGTGTTGGGAGTGGGGGGACAGTGTTGGGGGTGCGGGGAAAGTGTTGGAGTTGTGGACAGTGTTGGGGCGGGGACAGTGTTGGGGGCGGGGACACTGTTGGGAGTGGGGACACTGTTGGGGATGGGGACATTGTTGTGGACAGGGACAGTGTTGGGGTGGGAGACAGTGTTGGGGCTGGGGGCAGTGTTGGGGTGGGGACAGTGTCAGAAGTGGGGGACAGTGTTGAGGGTGGGGGACAGTGTTGGGGTGGGAGATAATGTTGGTGGTGGGGACAGTGTTGAGAGTGGAAGACAGTGTTGGGGTGGAGGCAGTGTTGGGGGTGGAAGACAGTGTTTGGAGTGGAAGACAATGTTGGGGCAGGGACAGTGTTGGGAGTGGGGACAGTGTTGGGGGTGGAGGCAGTGTTTGGGCTGGAAGACAGTGTTGGGGTGGGGACAGTGTTGGGGTGGGTACAATGTTGGGGGTGGGGGACAGTGTTGGATGCGGGGACAGTGTTGGGGTGGGGACAGTGTTGGGGTGGGGACAGTGTTGGGGTGGGTACAATGTTGGGGGTGGGGGACAGTGTTGGAGGCGGGGACAGTGTTGGGGTGGGGACAGTGTTGGGGGTGGAGGGCAGTGTTGGGGTTTGGGACAGTGTTGGGAGTGGGGGGACAGTTTTGGGAATGGGGGGACAGTGTTGGGGGTGCGGGGTAAGTGTTGGTGTTGTGGACAGTGTTGGGGCATGGACAGTGTTGGAAGTTGGGGACAGTGTTGATGGTGGGGTCAGAATTGGGGGCGGGGACAGTGTTGGGGTTGGGGACAGTGTTGGGAGTGGGGGGACAGTGTTGAGGTGGTGGGAAAGTGTTGGGGTTGGGGACAGTGTTGGGAGTGGGGACACTGTTGTGGACAGGGACAGTGTTGGGGTGGGAGACAGTATTGGGGGCGGGGGCAGTGTTGGGGTGGGGACAGTGTTGGGATGGGGACAGTGTTGGGGTGGGGGGCAAGTGTTGGTGTTGGGGACAGTGTTGGGGATGGGGAAAGTTTTGGGAGTGGGAGACAGTGTTGGGGTTGGGGACAGTGTTGGGGTTGGGGACAGTGTTGGGGATGGGGACAGTGTTGGGGTGGGAGACAGTGTTGGGGTGGGAGACAGTGTTGGGGCGGGGACAGTGTTGTGGTTGGGACAGTGTCGGAAGTGGGGGACAGTTTTGAGGATGGTGGACAGTGTTGGGGGTGGGGACAGTGTTAGGGGTGGGAGATAATGTTGGTGGTGGGGACAGTGTTGAGAGTGGGGGACAGTGTTGGGGGTGGCGGCAGTGTTGGGGGTGGGGTCAGTGTTGGGGGTGGGGGTCAGTGTTAGGGGCGGGGGCAGTGTTGGGTGTGCGGACAGTGTTGGGAGTGGGGGACAGTGTTGGGGTTGGGGACAGTGTTGGGGTGGGGTCAGTGTTAGGGGCGGGGGCAGTGTTGGGTGTGGGGACAGTGTTGGGAGTGGGGGGACAGTGTTGGGGTTGGGGACAGTGTTGGGAGTGGGGACAGTGTTGGGGTTGGGGTCAGTGTTAGGGGCGGGGGCAGTGTTGGGTGTGCGGACAGTGTTGGGAGTGGGGGGACAGTGTTGGGGTTGGGGACAGTGTTGGGGGTGGGGGTCAGTGTTAGGGGCGGGGGCAGTGTTGGGTGTGGGGACAGTGTTGGGAGTGGGGGGACAGTGTTGGGGTTGGGGACAGTGTTGGGAGTGGGGACAGTGTTGGGGTTGGGGACAGTGTTGGGGGTGGGGGCAGTGTTGGGTGTGGGGACAGTGTTGGGAGTGGGGGGACAGTGTTGGGGTTGGGGACAGTGTTGGGAGTGGGGACAGTGTTGGGTTGGGGACAGTGTTGGGAATGGGGGACAGTGTTGGGGTGGGGGGAAAGTGTTGGGGGTAGGGACACTGTTGGGAGTGGAAGAAGTGCTGGTGGCAGGGACAGCGTTGCAAGTGGGAGACAGTATTAGGGGTGGGGACAGTGTTGGGGGTGGGGACAGTGTTGGGGGTGGGGACAGTGTTGGGGGTGGGGGACAGTGTTGAGGTTTGGGTCAGTGTTGGGGTGGGGGTCAGTGTTAGGGGTGGGGGCAGTGTTGGGGGTAGAAGACAGTGTTCGGGTGGAAGACAATGTTGGGGCAGGGACAGTGTTGGGAGTGGGGACAGTGTTGGGAATGGGGGACATTGTTGGGGTGGAGGCAGTGTTTGGGCTGGAAGACAATGTTGGGGGTGGGGACAATGTTGGGGGCGGTGCAGTGTATGGGGCAGGGACAATGTTGGGGTGGGGACAGTGTTGGGGTGGGTACAATGTTGGGAGTGGGGACAGTGTTGGGGGTGAGGACAGTATTGCGAGTGGGGGACAGTGTTGGAGGCGGGGACAGTGTTGGGGGGGGACAGTGTTGGGGGTGGGGGGCAGTGATGGTGGTGGGAGACAGTGTTGGGGGTGGGGACAGTGTTGGGAGTGGGGGGACAGTGTTGGGGTTGGGGACAGTGTTGGGAGTGGGGGGACAGTGTTGGGGGTGCGGGGAAAGTGTTGGGGTTGGGGACAGTGTTGGGGTGGGGACAGTGTTGAGGCAGGGACAGTGTTGGGGCAGAGGCGGTGTTGGGGTTGGGGACAGTGTTGGGGGTGGGAGGCAGTGTTGGGGGTGGGGGGCAGTGTTGGTGGTGGAGGCAGTGTTGCGGTGGGGACAATGTTGGAGCGGGGACATGTTGGAAATCGGGGACAGTGTTGATGGTGGGGTCAGAATTGGGGGCGGGGACAGTGTTGGGGGCGGGGACAGTGTTGGTGGTGGGGACAGTGTTGGGAGTGGGGGGACAGTGTTGGGGTGGGGGGAAAGTGTTGGGGTTGGGGACAGTGTTGGGAGTGGGGACACTGTTGGGGATGGGGACACTGTTGTGGACAGGGACAGTGTTGGGGTGGGAGACAGTGTTGGGGCCGGGGGCAGTGTTAGGGTGGGGACAGTGTCGGAAGTGGGGGACAGTGTTGAGGATGGGGACAGTGTTAGGGGTGGAGGACATTGTTGGGGGTGGGGACAGTGTTGGGGGTGGGGGTCAGTGTTAGGGGCGGGGGCAGTGTTGGGTGTGCGGACAGTGTTGGGAGTGGGGGGACAGTGTTGGGGTTGGGGACAGTGTTGGGAGTGGGGACAGTGTTGGGGTTGGGGACAGTGTTGGGGGTGGGGGCAGTGTTGGGTGTGGGGACAGTGTTGGGAGTGGGGGACAGTGTTGGGGTTGGGGACAGTGTTGGGAGTGGGGACAGTGTTGGGGTTGGGGACAGTGTTGGGAATGGGGGACAGTGTTGGGGTGGGGGGAAAGTGTTGGGGGTGGGGACACTGTTGGGAGTGGAAGAAGTGCTGGTGGCAGGGACAGCATTGCAAGTGGGAGACAGTATTAGGGGTGGGGACAGTGTTGGGGGTGGGGACAGTGTTGGGGGTGGGGGACAGTGTTGAGGTTTGGGTCAGTGTTGGGGTGGGGGTCAGTGTTAGGGGTGGGGGCAGTGTTGGGGGTAGAAGACAGTGTTCGGGTGGAAGACAATGTTGGGGCAGGGACAGTGTTGGGAGTGGGGACAGTGTTGGGAATGGGGGACATTGTTGGGGGTGGAGGCAGTGTTTGGGCTGGAAGACAATGTTGGGGGTGGGGACAATGTTGGGGGCGGTGCAGTGTATGGGGCGGGGACAATGTTGGGGTGGGGACAGTGTTGGGGTGGGTACAATGTTGGGAGTGGGGGACAGTGTTGGGGTGGGGACAGTGTTGGAGGCGGGGACAGTGTTGGGGGGGACAGTGTTGGGGGTGGGGGGCAGTGATGGTGGTGGGAGACAGTGTTGGGAGTGGGGGGACAGTGTTGGGGGTGGGGACAGTGTTGGGAGTGGGGGGACAGTGTTGGGGGTTGGGGACAGTGTTGGGGGTGGGGACAGTGTTGGGTTGGGAGATAATGTTGGTGGTGGGGACAGTGTTGAGAGTGGAAGACAGTGTTAGGGGCGGGGGCAGTGTTGGGGTAGGGACAGTGTTGGGGTGGGAGACAATGTTGGTGGGGACAGTGTTGAGAGTGGGGAACAGTGTTGGGGGTGGAGGCAGTGTTGGGGGTGGGGACAGTGTTGGGGTGGGAGATAATGTTGGCGGTGGGGACAGTGTTGGGAGTGGGGACAGTGTTGGGGATGGGGACAATGTTGTGGACAGGGACAGTGTTGGGAGTGGGGGACGTTGTTAGGGGCGGGGACAGTGTTTGTGCTGGAAAACAGTGTTTGGGGTGGGGACAGTGTTGGGGTGGGGCAGTATATGGGGCGGGGGCAGTGTTGGGGTGGAAGACAGTTTTGGGGGTGGGGGCAATGTTGTGGTGGGGACAGTTTTGGTAGTGGGGGACAATATTGTGGGTGGGGGATAGTGTTGGGGGCAGGTATAGTGTTGGGGATGGGGGCAGTCTTGGGGATGGGGGATTGTGTTGGGGTCGGGGATTGTGTTGGGGGTGGAGGCAGTGTTGGTGTTGGGAGACAGTATTGGGGGTTGGGGGGCAGTGTTGAGTTTGGGAGACAATGTTAGGGATGGGGACAGTGTTGGGGTGGGGACAGTGTTGGGAGTGGGGACAGTGTTGGGAGTGGGGGACAGTGTTGGAGGCAGGGACAGTGTTGGTGGTGGGAGGCAGTGTTGGGAGTGGGGGGACAGTGTTGGGGGTTGGGGACAGTGTTGGGGGTGGGGACAGTGTTGGGTTGGGAGATAATGTTGGTGGTGGGGACAGTGTTGAGAGTGGAAGACAGTGTTAGGGGCGGGGGCAGTGTTGGGGTAGGGACAGTGTTGGGGTGGGAGACAATGTTGGTGGGGACAGTGTTGAGAGTGGGGAACAGTGTTGGGGGTGGAGGCAGTGTTGGGGGTGGGGACAGTGTTGGGGTGGGAGATAATGTTGGCGGTGGGGACAGTGTTGGGATAGGGACAGTGTTGGGGGTGAGGACAGTGTTGGGAGTGGGGGACAGTGTTGGGGGTGGCGGACAGTGTTGGGGTGGGTGACAGTGTTGGGAGTGGGGGCAGTGTTTGGGGTGGCGGACAGTGTTGGGGTGGCGGACAGTGTTGGGGGTGGGTGACAGTGTTGGGAGTGGGGGCAGTGTTTGGGGTGGCGGACAGTGTTGGGGGTGGCGGACAGTGTTGGGGGTGGGTGACAGTGTTGGGAGTGGGGGCAGTGTTTGGGGTGGCGGACAGTGTTGGGGGTGGCGGACTGTGTTGGGGGTGGGTGACAGTGTTGGGAGTGGGGGCAGTGTTTGGGGTGGCGGACAGTGTTGGGGGTGGCGGACTGTGTTGGGGGTGGCGGACAGTGCTGGGGGTGGGGCAGTGTAAGGAGCGGGGGCAGTGTTGGGGGCGGTGACAGTGTTGGGAGTGGGGGGACAGTGTTGGGAGTGGGGGACAGTGTTGGGAGTGGAAGACAGTGTTGGAGGCAGGGACAGTGTTGGTGGTGGGAGGCAATGTTGGGAGTGGGGGGACAGTGTTGGGGGTGCGGGGAAAGTGTTGGGGTTGGGGACAGTGTTGGGGCGGGTACAGTGTTGGGGGTGGGGACAGTGTTAGGCGTGGAGGACATTGTTGGTGTTGTGGACAGTGTTGGTGGTGGAGGCAGTGTTGGAAGTTGGGGACAGTGTCGATGGTGGGGTCAGAATTGGGGCGGGGACAGTGTTGGGGTTGGGGACAGTGTTGGCAGTGGGGGGATAGTGTTGGGGGTGCGGGGAAAGTGGTGGGGTTGTGGACAGTGTTGGGGTGGGAGACAGTGTTGGGGGCGGGGGCAGTGTTGGAGTGGGGACAGTGTTGGGGCGGGGACAGTGTTGGGAGTGGGGGGACAGTGTTGGGGTGGGGTGAAAGTGTTGGGGCTGGGGACAGTGTTGGGAGTGGGGACAGTGTTGGGGATGGGGACAATGTTGTGGACAGGGACAGTGTTGGGAGTGGGGGACGTTGTTAGGGGCGGGGACAGTGTTTGTGCTGGAAAACAGTGTTTGGGGTGGGGACAGTGTTGGGGGTGGGGCAGTATATGGGGCGGGGGCAGTGTTGGGGTGGAAGACAGTTTTGGGGGTGGGGGCAATGTTGTGGTGGGGACAGTTTTGGTAGTGGGGGACAATATTGTGGGTGGGGGATAGTGTTGGGGGCAGGTATAGTGTTGGGGATGGGGGCAGTCTTGGGGATGGGGGATTGTGTTGGGGTCGGGGATTGTGTTGGGGGTGGAGGCAGTGTTGGTGTTGGGAGACAGTATTGGGGGTTGGGGGGCAGTGTTGAGTTTGGGAGACAATGTTAGGGATGGGGACAGTGTTGGGGTGGGGACAGTGTTGGGAGTGGGGACAGTGTTGGGAGTGGGGGACAGTGTTGGGAGTGGAAGACAGTGTTGGAGGCGGGGACAGTGTTGGAGGCAGGGACAGTGTTGGTGGTGGGAGGCAGTGTTGGGAGTGGGGGGACAGTGTTGGGGGTGCGGGGAAAGTGTTGGGGTTGGGGACAGTGTTGGGGCGGGTACAGTGTTGGGGGTGGGGACAGTGTTAGGCGTGGAGGACATTGTTGGTGTTGTGGACAGTGTTGGTGGTGGAGGCAGTGTTGGAAGTTGGGGACAGTGTCGATGGTGGGGTCAGAATTGGGGGCGGGGACAGTGTTGGGGTTGGGGACAGTGTTGGCAGTGGGGGGATAGTGTTGGGGGTGCGGGGAAAGTGGTGGGGTTGTGGACAGTGTTGGGGTGGGAGACAGTGTTGGGGGCGGGGGCAGTGTTGGAGTGGGGACAGTGTTGGGGCGGGGACAGTGTTGGGAGTGGGGGGACAGTGTTGGGGTGGGGTGAAAGTGTTGGGGCTGGGGACAGTGTTGGGAGTGGGGACAGTGTTGGGGATGGGGACAATGTTGTGGACAGGGACAGTATTGGGGTGGGGACAGTGTTGTGGGTGGGGACAGTGTTGGGGGTGGGGACAGTGTTGGGGATGGGGACAATGTTGGGGTGGGGACAGTGTTGAGGTTGGGAGACAGTTTTAGGGGCGGAGGCAGTGTTGGGGGTGGAAGACAGTGTTGGGGCAGCGACAGTGTTGGGCATGGTGACAGTATTGGGGGTGGGGACAGTGTTGTGGGTGGGGACAGTGTTGGGGGTGGAAGACAGTGTTGGGGGCGGGGACAGTGTTGCGGATGGGAGACAGTATTAGGGGTGGGGACAGTGTTGGGGGTGGGGACAGTGTTGGGGGTGGCGACAGTGTTAAGTGGGGGCAGAGTTGGTGTGGGGACAGTGTTGTCAGTGAGGGACAGTGTTGAGGGTGGGGGGAAAGTGTTGGAGTCGGAGACAATGTTGGGTGCGGGGATCGTGTTGGGACAGGTACAGTGTTGGAGTTGGGGACTGTGTTGGAGTTGGGGACTGTATTGGAGTTGGGGACTGTGTTGGGGGCAGGAACTGTGTTGGAGGCAGGGACAGTGTTGGGTGTGGGGACAGTACTGCGGTGGGATACAGTGTTGGGGCGGGTCTGTGTTGGGGTGGGGATAGTGTTGAGAGTGGTGACATTGTTGCATGCAGGGACAGTATTGTGGTTGGGGACAGTGTTGGGGCAGTGACAGTGTTGGGAGTAGTGGACAGTTATGGGGTTATGGACAATGCTGGGGCTGGGGGACAGTGTTGGGAGTGCGGAACAGTGTTGGGGCTGGGTACAGTACTGGGGTTGGGGACAGTGTTGGAGGCGGGGACAGTGTTGGGAGTGGGGGTCAGAATTGGGGGTGGGGACTGTGATGGAGATGGGGACAGTGTTGGAGGCGGGGACAGTGCTGGAGGCAGGGACACTGTTGGGAGTGGGGGACAGTGTTGGGGGTGTGGACTGTGATGGAGATGGGGACAGTGTTGGTGACGGGGACAGTGTTGGGGGCAGGGACAGTGTTGAGAGTGGGGACAGTGTTGGGGTGGGAGACAATGATGGGGTGGGGACTGTGTTGAGGTGGGGATAGAATTCGGGGCGTGGACAGTTTTGGGGAGGGGGACAGTGTTGGGCGTGGGGGACATGTTGGGGGTGGGGACAGTGTTGCGAGTGTGGGACTGAATTGGAGGCAGGGACAGTGTTGGGGTTGGGGACAGTGTTGGGAGTGGGGGACAGAATTGGGGGCGGGGCAGTGCTGGGGCAGGAATAGTGTTGGGGGTTGGGGACAGTGTTGGGGTGGGGGACAGTTTTGTGGGTGGGGACTGCGCTGGGAGTGGGAACAGTGTTGGAAGTGGGGGACAGTGTAGGGGGCGGGGACAGTTTTGGGGTTTGGGACTGTGTTAGCGGTGGGGACAGTGTTGGGGTTGGGGCACAGTGTTGCGTGAGAGGATATTGTTGGGTTTGGGGACAGTGTTGGAGCAGGTACAGTGTTGGGAGTGGGGGACAGAATTGGGGGTGGGGCAGTGCTGGGGCAGGAATAATGTTGGGGGTTGGGGACAGTGTTGGGAGTGGGGGACAGTGTTGGGGGCGGGGGTACAGTGTTGGGGACGGGGACAGTGTTGGAGATTGAGGACAGTGTTGGAGGTTGAGTACAGTGTTGGGATTGGGGACAGTGTTGCGAGTGGGGGTCAGTGTTGGGGGTTGGGGACAGTGTTGGGAGCGGGGGCAGTGTTGGGGGCAGGGACAGTGTTGGGGACAGGGACATTGTTGGGAGCAGGGACAGTGTTGGGAGTGGGGGACTGTGTTAGGGACGGGGACAGTGTTGGGGGCAGGGACAGTGTTGGAAATGGGGGCAGTGTTGGGGGCAGCGACAGTGTTGGAAATGGGGGCAGTGTTGGGGGCAGCGACAGTGTTGGGGACAGGGACTGTGTTGTGGGTGGAGGACAGTGTTGGGTGCGGGGGACAGTTTGGGGATTGGGACGGTGTGGGGTGGGAGACAGTGTTGGGGGTGGGGACTGTGCTGGGGGTGGGGACAGTGTTGGGGGTGGGGCACAGTGTTGCGTGCGGGGACAGTGTTGGGTTTGGGGAAAATGTTGGAGCAGGGATAGTGTTGGGAATGGGGGGCAGAATTGGGGACGGGGGCAGTGCTGGGGGCAGGAATAGTGTTGGGGGTTGGGGACAGTGTTGGGAGTGGTGGACAGTGTTGGGGGCAGATGCAGTGTTTTGAGTGGGGGACAGTGTGGGAGTGGAGGACAGTGTTGGGAGTAGGTCAGTGTTGGGGGCGGGTCAGTGTTGGGAGTGGGGGACAGTGTTGAGGTGGGGGACAGTGTTGGGAGCGGGTCAGTGTTGGGGCCAGGGACAGTGTTGGGGGCAGGGGGCAGTGTTGGGTGGGGACAGTGTTGGGGATGGGGAGCAGTGTTGGTAGTCGGGGACAGTGTTGGGAGTGGGGGGGACAGTGTTGGGGTGGGGGACAGTGTTGGGGGCGGGGACAGCGAAGGGAGTGGGGACAGTGTTTGGGGCAGGGACAGGGTTAGGGGTGGGGGACAGTGTTGGGGGTGGGGGCCAGTGTTGGGGGTGGGGACAGTTTAGGGAGTGGGGGACAGTGTTCGGGGTGGGGACAGTGTTGGGGGCTGGGACAGTGTTGGGGGCGGGAGACAGTGTTGGGGGCGGGGGACAGTGTTGGGGGGCGGGGGACAGTGTTCGGCGTGGGAACAGTGTTGGGGGTGGGGGACAGTGTTGGGGGTGGGGACAGTGTTGGGGTGGGGGACAGTGTTGGGGGTGGGGACAGTGTTGGGGGCCGGAGACAGTGTTGGGGGCGGGGACAGTGTTGGGGGCGGGGGACAGTGTTCGGGGTGGGGACAGTGTTCGGAGTGGGGGACAGTGCTGGGGGCAGGGACAGTTTTGGGAGTGTTGGGGGCGGGGGACAGTAATGGTGGCGGGGGACAGTTTTGGGGGCAGGGACAGTTTTGGGAGTGTTGGGGGCGGGGGACAGTGTTGGGAGTGGGGACAGTGTTGCGAGTGGGGACAGTGTTCGGGGTGGGGGGCAGTGATGGTGGTGGGGGACAGTTTTGGGGGCAGGGACAGTTTTGGGAGTGTTGGGGGTGGGGACAGTGTTGGGGCGCTGTTCTCTCTCAGATACACAGGCAATGCTGTTCAGAAAGTAAGTAACGTTTCCTGTATCTGCACATTGCTTGGAACTAGGGCGCGGCGTCAGCTACAAGGAGCCAGGATGGTAGCAAGGATGGGCAAGGGATGAGATCTCTAGTGAATTTGGGTTTATTTGGGTGTGTGTTTAAATTAAATGTAGTGGTTAGTTTTGTTGAGAGAGGTTTTAGACTTATAGAGCTAATGTCTTTTTTGTTTGCGACACCTCAGATAAGCTTCTTCCTCTTGGGATACCATGGGCTGCCTCCTGCCTTAGACATGCTGCAGAAGATGCATTTAACTGATAAAGAACATCTGAAACTGCAGCAGGGGTGGGTTATGACAGGGTATTCTTCTCCTCTAGCTCCAAGAGTAGAGGAGTAGCTCTGCTGATAAGAAGGAACCTTCCATTCCCAGGTAACTGAGCAAATTAAGGACGAATATGGATGGTTCATCATTCTTAAAGTTCTAATACATGGGGAAGAGTATGGCGTCCTGAATATTTATTGTTCCCCGGCGCACCCTCTTAAATATTTAATTGATGCAGTAGCTAAATTAATGAATTTTGGGGTGCACCGCACGATCATAGGAGGGGGTTTTAACCGCCTAATGGATCCCGGGATAGACAGGATGCCAAGGGACCTGGAAGGTACGCCCATCCAATCTAGACAGTTGGTGGACTTGTGTGAGGAGTTGGGATTAGTGGATGTGTGGAGGCATCTCCACCCCTAATGGAAAAGACTTTATTCTTTATTCCATCATACACAAGCGCCACAGGTGAATTGACATGTTCCTTATGCTGTCGGTTTGTTTGGACAGAACATTGGCTTGCAAAATTTGGAATATAACTATCTCGGACCATGTGCCAATGTATTTAGATGTTAAAATCAAGGGTGGTGGAATAGATGCACGGTACTGGCACATGGACCCATTCCTGTTAAGGGATAGCACATTACGAGTATATTACGAGAGAGTTCAGGGCCTTCTGGGATATTAACCCTGGTCTGACCAGTAATCCAGCAATACTTTGGAAAGCCATTAAGTATGGTGCACCACAAAATGGAGCAGTTTTATAAGACATGATGGCCCTTTCTAAATTATATTGATGCAGACTTATTGGTAATATTAATCAGGGCTGTGATATAGCCGTGGGAATCAGCTTGGGCACCTGTGGGGCCCTGGGAGGGGAAAGCTGTGGAAAAATATGACTGGTGCCCCTAGGGGCAGCAGTTTACGTGGAGGTGTGGTGAGTGGAGTAGAATAAAGTAATGTGATATAATTTAATTTAAAATAAAAGCACCGTTGTGCTACTGAGACTTTATAAAGGTCTGGTTAGGCCCCATTTGGAGTACTGTGTCCAGTTTTGGTCCCCACACCTCAGGAAGGTGGCACTGGAGCGTGTCCAGCGGAGATTCACATGGATGATCCCTGGAATGGTTGGTCTAACATACGAGGAACAGCTGAGGATCCTGGGATTGTATTCATTGGAGTTTAGAAGATTAAGGGGAGACTTAATAGAAACTTACAAGATAATACATGGCTTGGAAAGGGTGGACGCTAGGAAATTGTTTCCATTAGGCGAGGAGACTAGGACCCGTGGACACAGCCTTAGAATTAGAGGGGGTCAATTCAGAACAGAAATGCGGAGACATTTCTTCAGCCAGAGAGTGGTGGGCCTATGGAATTCATTGTCGCAGAGTGCAGTGGAGGCCGGGACGCCAAATGTCTTCAAGGCAGAGATTGATAGATTCTTGATGTCACGAGGAATTAAGGGCTACGGGGAGAATGCTGGTAAGTGGAGTTGAAATGCCCATCAGCCATGATTGAATGGCGGAGTGGACTCAATGGGCCGAATGGCCTTACTTCCACTCCTATGTCTTATGGTCTCATTTGAATTCAGTTTTATTTAATTTTTATTTACTTTGAGTGTAGTTTAGCTTGCATAGATTTGTTTGTTCTGGTACAATA